>NW_027397117.1:5780709-6030198 GCF_003265705.2 Callorhinus ursinus | reverse complement strand
CGACTGAGCCACCCAGGCGCCCCCAGTCCTAACAGTTTTTTGGTAGAGTCTAGGGTTCTCTATATATAGTTTCATTTCATCTGTAAACAATGACAGCTTTACTTCTTTTCCAATTCGGATGTCTTTTATTACTTTTCCTTGTCTGATTGCTGTGGTTAGGACTTCCAATACTATGTTAAATAAAATTAGTGAGAGCGGACTTCCTTGTCTTATTCCTGATCTTAGAGGAAAGTAAAACTGGCCACTTTCTTACGTCATATGCAAAAATAAACTAAAAGGGAATTAAAAATTTAAATATAAGACCAGAAACCATAAAAACCCTAGAAAAAAATATAGGCAGTAAGCTCTTGGACACTGGCCTTAATAATACTCTTTTTGACTGTCTCCTAAGACAAGGACAACAAAAGTAAACAATTAATACAACTGAATCAAACTAAAAAGCTTTTGCACAGCAAAGGAAACCATCAACCAAACAAAAAGGGAACCTACTGAATGGGAGAAGACATTTTCAAATGATTTACCAAATAAGGGGTTAATATCCAAAATATATAAATAACTCACACAACTCAATATAAAAAATCTGATTAAAAAATGAGCAGAGGACCCGAATAAACATTTCTCCAAAGATGTCATACAGATAGCCAAAAGACACATGAAAAGACACTCAATATTACTCATGATCAGGAAAATGCAAATCAAAACCACACTGAGATCTCACCTCACACCTGACAGAATGGCTATTATCAAAAAGACAAAAAACAAAGAGTTGATGAGGATGCAGAGGAAAGGGAACCCTCATGTGCTGTTGGTGGAAAGGTAAAATGGTACAGTCACTATGGAAAACAGTATGGAAGTTATCTCAAAAAATTAAGAACAGAATTACCATATGACCCAGTAGTATCACATCTGTGTATTTACCCAAAGAAAACTAAAATACTGATTCAAAAAGATATATGCATCCCTCTGTTTACTGCAGCATTATTTACAACAGCCCCAATAGGGAAGCAGCCTAAGAGTCCATCAATAGATGAATGGATAAAGAAGATTACACGCATATGCACACATCCATAAAAAAGAAAAAAAATCTTGCCATCCATGAAGGCTAAGTGAAGTATCTCAAAGAAAGACAAATACCATATGATTTCACTTATATGTGGAATCTGAACACAAAACAAATGAACAAACAAAAGAAAACAGAAACACACTCACAGATATAGATAACAATCTGGTGATTGCTGGGGAGGAGGAAAGATGGGCAAAATAGGGGAAGAAGATTAAAAGATACAAACTTCCAGTTACAAAAAACTTAAGACACAGGGATGAAATGCACAGCATATAAATATAGTTAATAATATTTTAACAATTGTGTATGGTGACAGATGGTAGCTAGATTTATCATGGTGATCACTTCATAATATATATAAATGTTGAATCACTATGTTGTACAGCTGAAACTAACATAATATTGTATGTCAACTACACTTCAAAAAAAAAAACTAGAGGTAACAAATGTTGGGAAGAATGTGAAGAAAAGGGAACCCTTGTATACTGATGGTGGAAAAGAAATCTGTACACCTATTATGGAAAACAATATGGAGGTTCTTAAAAAATGCAAAATAAAACTACCATATGAGCCTACAAATCCACCCCTGGATATATATTGAAAGGAAAAGAAATCATTATCTTAAAGTGAAAATCTGCACTCCTGTGTTCACTGCAGCATTGTTTACAAAAGCCAAGACATGGAAACACCTAAGTGTCCATCTATGGATGAATGAATAAAAATGATAGCAGATACACAAACACGCATGTGTGCAACTGAATATTATTCAGCCATAAAAAAAGGACATCCTGTCATCAGCAACAATACTGATGAACCTGGAGGGCATTAAGTTAAGTGAAATAATGCCAGGCCAAGAAAGACAAACACTGTACGGGCATTACTTACACGTGGGGAAAAAAAAAAAAGTTGAACTCATACAAGTAGAATGGTGGTTGCAAGGGCCAGGGGATGGAGGAAATGGGGAGATGCTGGTCCAAGGGTACAAACGTTCACTTATAAGCTGATTAAGGGCTGAGGTTCTAATGTACAGTGTGGTGATTATAAGTTGTTTACGTTGCATTATACACTTGAAATTTGCCGAGAATACACACTGTGCATTCTCATCTCTCTCTCTCACACACACACACACGGTAACTATGTGTGTTAATTCACTTCACTGTGGTGATTATTTTATAATGTATACATATATCAAATCATCCCACTGCACATTTTAAGTATATATAATTTTATTTGTCAATTATAGCTCAATAAAGCTGAAAAAATGTACTTGGGGACCTTCTCAAAGGTTTCAGACACATGGCTGAATGAAGAATAGTTTTATTTTTAGTTCGTCATCAGTTTTCCTTTTTGGAAAAATGCTAGTAAAATCCCTTCCAAAACGTTATGTCACTGACTAGCCATTACTCTTAACCACCTCCAGATTGTGGTGTAGTACAGAGTATCTCACAACAACGGCATAACAGTGACAGAGGTTACCCTGCCCCTCCCATCCACAGCTCCCGGATTACCAATCTGCCAAAGCCCACAGACAATTAGAAAGACTATTAAAGGAGTGGGTGTGGCTAAATTTCCAGAAAGTGTTACTTGGTGTGATGAAGAATGGAATGGAGCCTGCAATCAACTAGGGCAGTTTCAGACAAATTTCCTCAGGAAAGGGAAGGGGTTTCTACAGACCATTCACCTTTTAAGAGGGACCACACAGTACAATCAGCACAGAGAAAAGTATCTGTCCTCATTTGTATAAAAAAAAAATAAAGTGAAAACAAGTCTTTCTTGAGAATAATATAATACAATCAAGAAGGCAAAAATACATGCATATTCATTGCTCCTAATTTCACTATCAGTAAATTTTCTGCTGGAGATAAACATTTATTAAAGAGTCTATCAAAATTTTCATAAACATTTCAGAACTCAGATTCGTAAATCTAAAGTTTCCTTTTCAAATCTCACCTCTTTAAAAAGAAAATGTTAAAACAACACAATCTGAATCAACATTAGGTCCAAATCCTGACATTTTTGACCATATTATAGTTCCCATATGATAAAAAGAGTGACAGTTTAATCAGAGAACAGATAAACTCCATAAGATGAAAACTGTGCTGTTTAATTCATCACCATATTTTATACTGAAGTATGTCTGGTTTTTTGCTATATTCCCAGAACCAAGAGGAAGAAAGAATGTATCTCCTGAATATATATTTTATATAGATGCATATATCTCTTCAAAAATTTCATTATAGTGTGTGTATATATATATAGATCACCTATATGTTTAATTTTATAATGTCCCCCAAAACTACAGATTTGTTTCCTTTTAGTAACATATTGATTTTGCCCAACATTAATAAAGTTAATCAACCATACTAACGAAAATGCTTTTATCTTCCCCAGAAGTAGCAATTTGACAGGAATCAAAAAATTCTCCATTAATACTCATTCGTTGTCTGACCTACAAAGAGCAGCTACATCCACCATACTGTTTTCTGTGGAACTCTATGTAAATGCTCAACAACAGGGCAATGATTTAGTAAATTATAATAAAAACCCAAAGGAATTTTGACAAACAGTACTCAGAAATATTAGAAAGAATGCTATATGGGCAAGCGCAAAAAGGAGAATAAAAAATACATAGAAACAGTCATAAAGTATAAATAAGGGCTAACACTGGAAAGGAATAAGCAAAAATGAAAACTTGTGCCAACGTTAGGATTATAATCACTTTTCTCCTAACAAAAGAAAAGAAAAATTAGTACCAAAGGGAAGAAAAGGTTCAAGTCATTACACTATTGGTTTCCTGGGGCACCTGGGTGGCTCAGTCGGTTAAGTGTCTGCCTTCGGCCCAGGTCATGATCTCAGGGTCCCATCAGCCCTGTATTGGGCTCCCTGCTCAGCAGGGAGTCGGCTTCACCCTCTGCCCTTCACCCCGCCCCTCACCCCAGCTTGTGCTCGCTCTCTCTCACCCTCTCTGTCTCTCTCTCAAATAAATAAATAAGATCTTAAAAAAAAAAAAAATTAATGGTTTCCAGCAGAGTAAATGAATTTTACAGCTATGGTCTACACTTCTGGTCATGAGTGCTAAAGTGTGATTCTAGGCTGGCGGCCCTCAGCTGCAGATGGAAGGGGCCTCACTAAATAGCTCTTCAGCTCCTAAATTCTGAGTCTTCCCTTGCCACTACAGAATCTAGCTGAATATTATAAAGTCTTCCCTTGTTTCTTGCTGAATGACAGTCACTATAATGAAGCTCTCAAAATTATACCAAGAAAGAATCTGAGTACAGTTCCCAAATGATAGCCCTTCTAATTCTCTCTAAAGGCTTTCATCTCTGTCAAGAACGTAGCACACCTGAGCCCTCCACTGGCTAAATAAATGGCCCACCACTGGGTTATCACATGCCAAGACCTATGCTTTGTCTCTGACAACTTGTTTGGTTCACTGAGTGAGTATAAGTGGCTGAACAAAAGCAAACTCATTCATGTAATTTTTCTTCATTTTACCTGTGGGTGAGGATTCCCATTAGTAAGTGTTGCCTTGCTTTTGTCTTTTATTTTTCTCTCAGACTCACACGTGCAGACTCCAGAGGCCCAAAGAAAATAATCCATTTTTTACAGATAGCCTGGAGCAGGAGGGAGAGAAAAAAGGAAAAGCAAAAGAAGGAAAAAGAAAAAAAAAAAACACACAAAGCCTTCCTTGTTCTTGTAATCTTTCTTAGACAAATTCTACATTAGAGAAAGCCACAGCTGAGGATTTTACGGTGGTGTTAAACACTACTTAAGTCCCCTGAGAGGGAAGGCATGCATTCCCTTTAGTATTCACTGTGCTAAACTACTCAGCTTTCCTGAAAGATAATCTAACAGAGCAGTCAAAAAGAGAAAGCACAGACCATGGTACTTGCACTCAGCTGCTTATATACCCGTTTCTTTCCTCCCAGGAAAGAAACCAAACAAAAATGTTCTTGGGACCAATTCTCTTAAGGCCTAGTATTCTGTCCTTGCACAAAGTAGAGACCTAATATCCTCTGACTACATCAATAAATTAATTCAGACAGTATTGTTTCTAAAACCGTGTTTCTGTGTTGTAGACAGTACACCAGAGGAAGACTAGATTTCGTGTCCTCAAGGAACTCATAATATGAACTGAAAACAAGACATAGATATACACCAGATTAACAGGAGCAGGTAGCTAAGCAAAATTAGCACAAAAACTCATGATTAGCTACCTAACTGAAAGTAAAACATACTAAGTGCAAATGCAATTACCATGAACAGTTGAAAATAACTCCAGATGTGCATATATCAAGTGGTAAAAACAAGGGCATACATATTTTGATGGGTCCAATTAATATCAGTCTATTAAGGACATGCTAAGGATTTAATGTCTACTAGTATGTTTTATTAGGAGGAAATACCATTTATTAATACCTGAATTTCAGTCTTAAGTTTTTCCACAGTTTATTCACAAATCTAATATGAAGTGTATCTCAAGACACATGATACTCAAAGACCAGCCTCAAGACTCTTCAGGGTGACAGTGTGTAATGAAGGCCCATAAGGATTATCATTTAGATGGTTACGATTGAGTATAAAACCACAGGCAAGAAACAGTTCTTGCTCTTGAGATAACAGTGATTATACTGATTATACCTGTATTAGGTAGTGACATCAGATGTTAACTAACCCAAAGTCCTCAATAAGAACTTAAAACATGAGATAAGAAAGAAAATCTGCACTTAATATATTCACTTATGGAATAAAAATGAAACATATCCCACCCTCTCGTAGGTGAATATTAACTGACCTAAAATCAAGCCAACCACATATCTTTTACAATAAATTATCTTTTGGGGCACCTGGGTAGCTTAGTCCGTTAAGCATCTGCCTTCGGCTCAGGTCATGATCCCAGGGTCCTGGGATCGAGCCCCGCATCGGGCTCCCTGCTCGGCGGGGAGCCTGCTTCTCCCTCTCCCTCTGCCCCTCCTCCCTGCTCTCTCTCTCTCTCTCTCAATATAATCTTAAAAATAAATAAATAAGGCACCAATGCATCAGACAATCACTAAAAGTAAACTGTTCCAAAACATGTTTATGCTAGTTTTATTATTTAATTTAATACCATGTAAACCAAAGATGAGCGCAAAATGCAAGTGAGATATTGCTTCCATACAAATTAAGCTGAATACTATAAACAGAGCTCCTTAAAAAATAAACTGTTGTCGAATTAAATACGAGACAACCATACAGGACTGGGAAGCAGAATCTAAAAGGAGTCTTTACTCATATTACTCATATATGTCTAAATTGTATCAACAATTTAGACATATATGTACACCCTCATAGACAATTGTGGTCAATACATTATGGATCTGGTTTATGCAAGAAAGAACAGTTGGAACACAAATCAGTGGAACCATTCTCAAAGTAACTCTCACTGCATATTTTAAAGTCCTAGGGATCTTTAAAAACAGGGGGGAGGTGGAGGGCAGAACAACAACAACAACAACAAAAAGTGTCGAGCTGGGGCGCCTGGGTGGCTCAGATGGTTAAGCGTCTGCCTTCGGCTCAAGTCATGATCCCAGGGTCCTGGGATCGAGTCCCGCATCAGGCCCCCTGCTAGGCGGGGAGCCCGCTTCTCCCTCTGCCTCTGCCTCTCTCTCTCTCTCTCTCTCTCTCTCTGACTCTCATGAATAAATAAATAAAACATTTAAAAAAAATTAAAAAATAAAAAAAGTGTCGAGGCTGCACTTCAGATCAACTTAATCAGAATTTCTAGGATTGATACCTCAACATCACTATTTTTTTAAAGCTCCCCAAGTTTTAAAGATCCCCAAAGCACAACCAATGCAAACCACTGATCTACACCAAAAGATTACTGCGAAAAGAATAATCACTTGTCTTACTATAAAATAATGTATTTAAATATACGCTTTTTTCTTTTAATGATTTCAAGCTTTAGGTAACCATTTTTATTTATTTATTTATTTATTTATTTTAAGATTTTGTTTATTTATTTGACAGAGAGAGACACAGCGAGAGAGGGAACACAAGCAGGGGGAGTGGGAGAGGGAGAAGCAGGCTTCCTGCCGAGCAGGGAACCCGACGCGGGGCTCGATCCCAGGACCCTGGGATCATGACCCGAGCCGAAGGCAGACACTTAACGACTGAGCCACCCAGGCGCCCCAGGTAACTGTTTTTAATACTACCAGAAAGTATATAACCAGATCTACTTTGGCCTAACACGTAGAATGAATGGGATTTGAATGCCTTTCTTCTACAAATGTCTACAGGTAAGAACTATCAGTTACAGCAAAGTGACTTAAAGCAAACACTTAAAAACATGTCACTCAATCACTTTTTATTTATTTTTTAATTCAATCACTTTTTAAAAAGCGTATCAAGGGACTTTTGCTTCCAGGAAGAAGAAATAGACATACTTTGCCCCTATAACTTACACAAAGTACAACTCAAAACCCTGGACATTGTGGATGAGGAAACACTTCTGTAATTTCAAGAAAGTTCTTTGGTCCTCCCTGAATAAATCTGATCTATCCTGCTCTTTCTAGAACATTGCTGAGATCCTCCAACTACACTAAGTGTACACAACAACATTCTAGAAAGGCAGAAGGAACAGTGAGTCTTGAAAAGCTGGTGGCAGGACAAGGGAAAGGCTGATGGTACCCTGGTGGGGAAGGGAAGAGATAGGAGCTTAGTTTCAATGTGCACATAGCAAAAACCTCCAATTTAAGAAGCCAAATTCATTAATTCTCTCATTTATACATGCAAAACCATACAATAAACTGTACACAGTTATTCCAAGTACTCTCAGATGTCAAAAAAGGGCAAAAATATCATCTGATAACAAAGCCAATATAAGAGTACAAATGCCTCTTTCTTTAATCCATCTTTTGCTGCAACTGTATAGCAGACAGCCTTTTAAAAAGAGCTATTACAACCTGCTGAAAAGGATGCCTCCTGCACTCAGCGCCACACAAGGGGGACAATGCTTAATGAAAGTCACATCTGATGTCCTGTGTACTCTTCATCACCGACTGACTCTATTGCCTGATGAGGTCCTCCTCATATTCTAATAAAGCAATCTGGAATTGGGCTTTTGATTCAGATTAGCTGTATCTTTCACTTCCAAAGTACGCTGGTAAAACACAGGCTTCAGATTCACCATTTGAAACAGGGTTTCCATTCACCTCCTTATACTTAAAGAGAATGACTGTATTTGAAATCCTTCCACTGGAAACGAAGACCTTGGAGCTTCTGAGCAGTTGCTTGTCCTTAAGCGTTTTCATTTGAGCTGTCAAAACTATGAACAGTCTTTCCAGTGAAATGAGTCCACTCTAAGCTTGCAGCAAAATTTATAATGTAGCCTGATATAAAGACTGAGTTCTTTTGGTCTCAAACAACATAATAAGAACAGAGGAAACAAGGTTTTGCCATGTCCAACTTCTACTGCCTATTAAGTGAGAATAAAGAGATTCATAGTGCCATGCTCCATAGCTTGTCCCATACTTTACATTTCTTTTGAAGTTCAAAACTGGTTTTCTCACACAAATTTACTGCTTCATTCTAGCAGAAGCAGCCAATAAAATTCTAGAAAATACTAGTAAGAGTTTAGGTATGGTCATCATGATTATGCAAATTTCCAAACACACTGCATAAACAGGTTGCAAATTAACTGAAGTTAAAGACAGAGTTACAGAATACACTTTAAAATTATGAACAGATGTGTAAGGTTCAAGCAGGTCAGCCAATGGGGTTAAATAATATTTATAATAATCTCAGAGCAGTTATTCAAAGAAACATCTCTTACCAAAGAAACAAACAAGTGTACTCACTTTCCCCCACCAAACTCAACACCTCATTGAATTGAATGTTTCAAGAAGCAAAAGCTATTGTTCCCTACACTATATGTTCTTTCTGGCTAAAGCAGCTAACAATTTTTTTTTAAGAAAACTAGAATCAATTCCAATCATATTACAAAAATGCATGGTCAGAATTGCTTGGGAAAAGAAAAATACTGCAAAGATGATGATAATTTTTCGGGATCTCTATCTTGATGGAATAGCGTTGAAGAGGGGGGTGAAGATGCAAATGTGTGCTATTGATAATATAACTTATATAAAGCAAGGTAAACTTGCAATGGAGCTGCTTCTAGCAAAGCTTAGCAAAGTATGATGACATTTCAAGTAGAAATGGGAGAAACATAATCACCCTCTTTCGAGCACCTACTACCAGGCCCTATGCAATGCAAACACTTTTAATTAAAAACATGTCATTCAATCATTTTTTTAATTCAATCACTTTTTAAAAAGCCTATCAAGGGACTTTTGTTTCCAGGAAGAAGAAATAGACGTACTTTGCCCCTATTACTTACACAAAGTACAACTCAAAACCCTGGACATTGTGGATGAGGAAACATAATGTTCTGAGATGTGAAGAGAAGGAAGACCAGTTAGAAAACTGGGGACCCAAAAAATGAGATGGTGGGGAGTTCCCTAGGTTTTTTGTTTTAGGTTTTGTTTCTTGCCTCAAATATCCCAAACCATGATCTGAAGAAGGCAGAAGAAACCCAAAAACACCAACAGCAGATACAGACAAGGCCCCAAGAAAAGTCCGCTCTCTTTAGACAAAGGACCAGAAATGAGTCAAACTAGCAACACAAACAACTGTTGGACAAACACCAGAGAAAAACCTGGGACACACTCCCTTCCCCCTCAGCAAGGCTGAGTGGGAAGCCTACACTTCCACCCTCCCTCCCCAGGCTTTACCAAGTCACCTCATCACCACAGCTCCTGGCTGTGAGAGAAGCCGGAGTGGAGATTCTGGACCTTCACCTCTGCCAGGCAGGACAGAGCTCCTCCATGTCAGTGGAGACCACATGAGAAGCCTAAATCCTCAAGGGGCAGTAAGGAGGCGCCTCCTACTTTTCCCCACTGGGGCGGTATAAGGAAAGGTATTGTGGAGAATCCCGGCCTGGAGGCAACAAGACCACCCTCCTCCCCTGTAGTGTCAGGGGAGGCCATGAGGGCAGCAGCAAGGAGACATCATTACCCCTCTCATTCAGGATGGGATCAGCTGAGGCTTAGAGGGGAAATGAAAATCCTACTCAGCGCTAACTAGGATGTACTCTCCCCTTCAGGGGAAAACTGAGGTCAAGTTGGAAACCAGGACTTCCATCCGAACGTGGTAACACCTTTCTCCTGCCAGAGAGTCAGAAAAATCCAACTAAAAACATAATGTTTAGATAAGATCCATAGTCTCAAAACATAATACAGGCATACCTCGTTTTACTGTGCTTCACTTTATTACATTTTTAACAAATTGAAGGTCTGTGGCAGCCCTGAGTCAAGCATATCTATCCACACCATTTTTCCAAAAGCATTTGCTCACTTCATGTCACTGTGTCAACATTCTGGTAATTCTTGCAATATATCCAACTTTTTCATTATTATTATATTTGTCCTGGTGATCATCAGTGATGCATATTTTAACCATAAACTATTTTTAAAGTATATATCCAAGTTTTTTTTAGATGTGATGCTTTTCCATGCTTACTAGATGACAGTGTAGCGCAGATGTAACTTTTATGTGCACTGGGAAACCAAAAAATTCATCTGAGTTGCTTTATTGTGATATTTGATTCATTGTCATGGTCCAGAACAGAACCTGTGGATCTCCGAGGTATGCCCATACTCAAAAAAATATCCAGGTATCAATATCACTCCTTAGATCAAGAACCAGAAAACTCTCAAACTGAAAGGAAAAAGGCAATAGACACCAACACTGAGATAACAGACAAGTTAAATAATCTGACAAAGATTTTAAATACCTACCATAAAAATGCTTCAGCAAACAATTACAAACATGCTTGAAACCGAAGAAAAAATAGAAAAAACACAGCAAAGTCTCAGCCAAGAAATAGAAGATATAAAGAAAAACCAAGAGAAAATTTTAGAATTCAAAGTCACAGTATGCAATAAAAATAAAAACTCAAAAACTGAAAAATTGCTGAAAGAAATTAAAGATGATACTAATAAATGAAAAGACATCAATGTTTATAGAATGGAACACTTAATATTGTTCAGATTTGCATTCTACCCAAAGAGATCTACAGATTCAAAGCAATTCCTATCAGAATAAAAACTGCCTGTCAGGGAATTGCAGAAATAGACAAATTCACCCTAAAATTCAAATGGAATCTCAAGGGACTCCAAATACCCAAAACAATTTTGAAAGAAATATAACGAAGTTGGAAGACTGACACTTTATTTCAAAACCTATTACAGTAATCAAAAACAGTAGAGTACAAGCATAAGGACAAATAGACCAATGAAACAGAATAGAGAGCCCAGAAATAAGCCCCTTGTGTATATGGACAAATGATCTTTGACAAGGGTGCCAAGACCACTCAGTGGGAAAAGGACAGTCCCTTCAACAAATGTGCTGAGGAAACTGGATATCCACATGCAAAAGAATGAAGTTAGTCCATTATTATACATCATACACAAAAATTAACTCAAAATGAAATAAAGGCCTAAACATTAAAACCTAAAATTATAAAATTCCTTGAAAAAAACATAAGGGAAAAGCTTCATGACTTTGGATCTGACAATGATTCCTCAAACCAAAAGCACAAAAAGCAAAAGAAAAAAAAATTTGATGGGGCTACATCAAACTAAAAAACTTTTATATATCATAGAACACAATCAACAGAGTAAAAAGGCAACTTTATGAAATGGAAGAAAATGTGTGCAAATCAGTGGTTAATGTCCAGAATATACAAAGAACTCCTACAAATAAACAACAAAAAAATCAAATAACCTAATTACAGAATGGGTAAAGGACTTCAATAGCTATTTCTCCAAAGATATATATAAGTAAACGGCCAAAAACCCTATGAAAAGGTGTTGAACATCAGAAACCATCAGAAAAATATGAATCAAATATAAAATTATAAAACTCTTTAAACAAAAAAAAAGTAAGAGAAATCTTCAGGATCAAGGGATAGATGAAGCAAAAAGTTCTTAGACTTAACAAAAAAAGCAAGGCATATTAAGGAACAAAGTTATAAATTAGACTGTCTCAAAATTTATTTCTTTTTGCTCTGTGAAAAATGCTGTTAAGAGAATGAAAAGACACGCTATAGATTGGGAGAAAATACTTACAAACCATATATCAAATAATATACTAGTATCTAGAGTACAATAAGAATTTTTAGAAACTGAACAGTAAAGGTAAAAAACCCAATTGGAAAACAGGCAAAAGACATTTAATGAGAAAGAGATATTTAACAAAAGATATTCAGATGAAAAGCAAGCACATGAAAAGATGTTTAACATCATCAGCTATTAACAGGAAAATGCAAATTAAAGCCACAATGAGAATGTACAATGCATGTACAGCCACTCTGAAGACAGTCCGGTGGCTTCCTAAAAATTAAATATGCTACCCAGCAACTGCACTCCTGGCATTCATCCCATGGAAAAGAAAACTTAAATCTACACCAAAACCTGTACACAAATGTTCACAGCAGTTTTATTTATAACAGAAAAAACTGGAAACAATGCAGATGTCCTTCACTGGGGGAATGATTAAAATCCTTAACAAGAGAATATTACCCACACACCAAAGGGAACATCATACAACAACCTGGAGGAATCTCCCTCATGTTGAACGAGAAAAGACAAACTCCAAAAGTTAGATAGTACATCATTCCATTTATGTAACATGCTTGAGATGACAAAACAGTATGGAGGAAAAAGTACTGGTTCCCAAGAGTCAATGCAGAGGCGGGAAGAAAGTGGTATGGCTATAAAAGGCCAGACCACTGAGAGGTTTTTGGGTAACAGAATTTTTAGCATCTTGACTACATTACAGTCAATATCCTGGTTGTGATATTATACTATGCTTTTACAAGATGTTACCTTTAGGGGAAACTAGATAAAGGGCACATAGTATCTCTCTGTATTATTTCATACAACTGCATATGAATCTACTAGCATTTCAACAGAAAAAGTTTAATTTTAAAAAAGCTTATTAGGCAATTGCTAGTGGGTTTCACACTTCTCTTGTATTTATCAATTAAGTCTAATAAAAATGATTAAGACTAAAAAAAGTACATTAGGCAATAATCTTCCCAATTTAATAGATAACAATTTTATCAAGTTTCTATATATTGCCCAAAGTCATATACTATCAATAAATGGCAGAAGCAGAATTAAAACTCAGGTTTGCCAGACTCCCAAAGAGAGTCACAGAGTAATCAATAACATTTAAGGAATAACTGAGCATCTGTTTTATGCCAATATTACTGATACAAAAAAAGACAACACAGTTCTGGTCTTTAGGATCTTATGGTGCTATAGAGGCATAGACTGGTGGATAATTACAATGCAACTCATTATGTATATACAAGAACAAGTGCATAACTGTTGAGAGAGATCAAGTGAGGATTCTTAGGGAGGAGAGGGCAGTCATTAATAAGCGGGGGACTAAGAGACTCAGACCTTTTAACAATAGTATTCTAGCAGTGTCTTATAGCATGGGAAGGTATCATGAATGGCAGCATGGAGACCAATTAGGAGGCTCCTCTAATAAGCCAGAAACAAGATGGTAAGAACAGAACTAAAGCAGGTCATTTGGAAACACAGATAACCAAGCTGGATAGTGACAACTTACCTATGGTAGGAAACACAAATACATTTGATTGAGGAAAAAGAAACTAACTGCATTTTAGAGATGTTGCATTAGAGGTATCTGTTGAACATCAGGACAGATATCCAACTAGTCAATTAAAAAAAAAGAATGAGGCTAGGTAGCAACCTAATTAAAGAAAGAGATAATTCGGGGCACCTGGGTGGCTCAGTGGGTTAAGCAACCGACTTGATTTCAGTTCAGGTCATGACCTGAGGGTCGTGAGATGGAGTCCCACACTGGACTCTGAGCCAGCACACAGTCTGCTTGGGATTCTCCCTCTCCCTCTCCCTCTCCCCCTGCCTGCTCTCTCTAAATAAATGAACGAATGAATGAATGAATAAAATCTTTTGAAAAGAAGGAAAGAAAGAGCTAACTAATAATTTAAATGAAGATACTACAGGGAAATGTGTATGTGGTTGTGGTAAAAGAGAAGTTTATTTTACTATATACATATACAGATACAGATATTATTAAATTTTAGAAAGGGATCACAATCCTGATGATCATGGGAAAGTAATATTCTCCTGTTGCCAATGATTTTGATAATGCATTACTTGAATTTCTTAATTTTTCTTGATCACTATTTAAGACTGATGAAATCATTTTTTCCTAAATGTAAAACAAGAAATGACTGGCTATTAAAGGTATCACATAATGTATTTTCTTACAATTGCGGACAAACTTCACAGATGAAATACCTTTCTAACAAATACAAGCTTATACTGAATCATTTGGTCAGCATTTGGGAACAAAGGGATTTCTTTTTGCCCCCTTAAAAAATACTGGAGGAAATTTCAAATTAACAGCCCTGTAAAAAGAGTCGCCTTTTGGAAAAATGTGGAAAAGAATGGTTTAAATTTGTCTTTTAAGCATCCCTGTCCTTTGGTTTACACTAAAGGTTTTTATCTCTCCAGATGAAACTAAACTCATTTGGATGAGTTTTGGAGGGGGGAAAAAAGCAAACCTCCAATGTAAGTTTAAAAAAATAAATCATTGGGAAGGAATAAAAGAACAAAAGTTCCACTGAGAATCACAGAGATCCAGAGCACCATTAAGCACATGTCAAAAACAAGAGTGAGATTTTTGCTTCTCTTCCCCCCTCCCATCGCTAATAAAAGCAAGATATTCTTCAATTAGCTATGGAGCCTTACATTAAGCTTTATGATACACACACGTCTTGGTACATGAAAGCATTCTCTCCTCGTTTTTTTGCTAAAGGAATACTAATATGGTCATTCAGATGAGGCAATTAATTTAACATCCCCCTCCTTTTCCTTTTTAGGAAGGTCATTCCTTGAAATGCTTTTCCTCTTTTTAACATTACTTTACTCTCATTCCTTAACTCTGAGTTTCAGATTTCTAGGGCAGGACATTCATGGTGAAAGGAAAAGGTTAAGGAGGTAGAACACAGTTTTAATTTATCAAAATTCATATAACAGCCAACAATGGGTAACAGGCTGTTCCAAGGAAAGTAATCCACAGAAAAAAAAAGTAAATCCTAAACCAAAATGTTACCTTTCCTGACTCTAATATTTTGGTTATAATAATTTTAAGAGTTAACAATGCAAACGGCTTAAAATGGAGGGTGGGGCGCCTGGGTGGCTCAGTCCGTTAAGAGTCTGACTCTTGGGGCGCTTGGGTGGCTTCAGATGGTTAAGCGTCTGCCTTCAGCTCAGGTCATGATCCCAGGGTCCTGGGATCGAGTCCCACATCTCCCTCTGCCTCTCTCTCTCTCTTTCATGAATAAATAAATAAAATCTTTAAAAAAAAAAAAGAGTCTGACTCTTGATCTCGGCTCAGCTCAGGAACCACAGGGTTGTGAGTTCACATCCCACACTGGACTCCATGCTGGGCATGGAGCATATTTTCAAAAAAATAATAAAATAAAGAAAAAATGAAATGGAGGATGGATCTTTTTAAGTAAAAATCCTATATATTTTGATTAGTATACACATACACATACATGGGTAAAGAACAAGTAATTATGCTGTCATAAAAACATAGCAGAAACAGATTCATACAAGAAAAAAAACAATGTGGGAAAATGAGCCCTAAGTATACTAACTTCTTTTTTAAACTAGAAGAATGGAAGAGGGATTTTTCAACATGCTTATGCATTATAATCATAAAAAATAGGGCAACAGTCACCACAATTTCCATCTTGCCACATCACGGCTACCTTCTCTAGGGTTTCAGCTTATCTCGACAGTCAGTATGCCAATACTGTCAACATGCAAATCAAGGAAGAAAGGATTTTAAAAAGGAGGCATTTTAGGTTGCCCCTGGAAACCTCATTACTAACCCTATAAATTCCCAACAGAGTAAGTGACATGTATGGATCCAGAACCAAAAAGATGGTCCTCGTCCCCAGGGAAGTGAAAATACTCCTTCCCCCCCCACAGCCTAGTAATGATACATTAAAACATCGAACTGTAATCAAAATTTCAGATGCAACCGAAATTCAGGGTTTCCCTAAAAATGTAACCCCACCCCCGCAACAGACAGTAAAGGGACAGTCTTATAAACAGTCTGTCAAAATGATGGGGATTCTTCCTATACCCCAAAACACTGCAAAGCTCTTTTCTACATTCATGAATGAGTCAAGTCAGCTAACTGAGAGAAAAAAATAAAAACTCTGACTAAGCAAACTATAGGTAACGGGAAGAGATTGTCAATTTGTCTCAGGACAGAAAACACATTAAGGTTCGTAACAAATACTCCTCTTGGAAACTATTCTGTATCTAAAGCAGCGTCGCCTGTCTTTCCAATGAACGCGGTTTCATTATTTTCCTTCTTCAGATTCTGAATCATGCTTCTGGGACCAGGTTTGAAGATTCTTTCCTCGCGGTCAATGGCAACGTCAGACTGTCAGCGCAGAGCCTGTCTTTCATCCAAGAATCATTAAGCCAGAGGAAACACATTCACAAACACAACTTCTGGGCTCATTTGAGTCCCTCGGTAGCCAGAGGAGCCTGTCCACAGGAGAAGGGGTGGGGGGGGGGGGGAGAGGCAGGTTTCCCTTGGGAAAAGAAAACATATCGACTTACCTTCTCTGCATACTTGAACTTGACATAGAACCAGCTTGACTTGATCATTGTCTCACCTCCTGCCCTCAGAGGAAAAGATGATGGAAAAAATAAAAAGGAAAAGAAAAACGAAACAAACCAAAACAGTATAACGCTGAAGAAAAAGCAGTGTTTCCGGCAAAGGCTTCTTTCAGATGCTGAGCTTTCTAAAGGATGCCATGTATTCAAAGGCAGGAGGAGCAAAGGAGAGAGAAGTAGGAAAATGCACTGTTTCAAACCTGGCCTCCTTCCCCTTTTAAGTTTCTGTACACCTTCCCTTAGCGCCTAAGACACCCTGTGTGATCCTTCAGCCACCGGAAACCGCCCTCCAGAACTGCCTGGCTGAGCTGCCTGCTCTTCGCTCCCTCCTGCTCCCTCCCTCTGTGTTGCTCTCTTGGCTGGCTGACAACAGAATTCCTCAAATGGGCTTCAGCTGCCTTCCTCACAAATGGCACAAGTCCGGAAAGGCAGGAGGCAGGCCCTGGCCGGGACCCTCCCAGAAGGACAGCCTCCTCCTCCCACCCCTACCCCTGGGATGAATAATGAGCTCCAGCACTCCCCCTCAGGACTCAGATTAACACCTGGCCAAACATTACTCTGATAAGAGCCTGTGTCCAGATAAAGGACTCTGCCACAGCTTTAACCCCATGGTCCCCAAAACAAGATCAGGAGGTGACCTTTCTCCACGGCTACAGAAGATTACAACACTAGAAACAGTCCAGTCTCTTTAGCAAAAAGTGAGTAAGAATCCATTTTAAATTCTCCAGCTGAGACAACATCTTTTGACCTCTCGTAGCCAGAGAAAGAGAAACTGGGCCAGCTTTCTCTTGCTATTCCCTTTTACTTCTACTAGCTGCCAAAACAGCTCCTGGTATTCAGCCTCAGGAACCAACAGCTTGGAAAATGATTGACACTTAAACATACATTCTTTTTCCCAGAAACGTAAAGACAGTGTTTTTATTTTTGTTTTACTACTATTAACCCATTAAACTTTTCAAGATTTCAAGAAAGAAAAAAAAAAACATGAAACAGAATCACAGCACCTATTTTACAAGATGCAAGAAACAGAAGAAATGGAGAATGAGGGGAGAAATCCCTGAGCATGGCTCCAGCAGGTGTGAGCACGCCGCCCCCCCGCACCACTGTGCTAGGGACAGCACCCTGCCACAGTCAGACACGTGGGAAACCGCCAGCCCCAAGATATTTAACAGTATGTCAGCACATCTCTTGTCCTTACTTCCCACACCCCTACTCCAAGTAATAAATATTTACTTATTCAATTCACCTGGATTTAAAAGTACATTCTATAGGATGCCGTATACTACCCTCACCTGCAGAGAGAAACAGGTGAGTCTGAGTTTTCATCATCAGCTTCCACCTTTCCAAGTGGTTTGAAAGAAAGTCTGAAATATTTTACCACTCAGCTGCTCAGTGCCCACTTTTATTCCAAAGGATGAATGGGGCAATGAAGCCTCTATGCTGTTCTAACAAGTAACCTTTCCTGCCAATCAGGAGGAGCAAAGTCTACATGGGGTTTATTTCCCCTTCACATCCGCAAATGACCAGGAGCACGTGTGGACCATCATCATTCCCCAACCTTTGTGTCATAGAAGCTCCAACCCTACCTCCTCCCTACAGACCCTTCCTTTGAGGTCCATCATGCTTTCCCTAGTCAGGGTGTTTGCAGGTGGAACATTTGCGGAGGCCTACATGTCATTTACTGAACGCCTTGATGGAGAAGGAATATGCTTCCATTTTGGAAGCTGCTATCACACACCGTGAAGCTAAGAAGCAGCTTCATTTTAGCATTCCCAATTCTAGGAGCAATTATCACTGAAAGCCCCCTTGAAAAACTCTACCCCCTACCATCACAATAATCACAAACCTTCCCATAATGTTTTTGAATAAGTCTTTTCCTCCACAGGCTCCCAAACACCCTAATACTATCTCAGCAGAACAGATACACAAGTGCACAAGCAAACCTCTGTACTGAGATTGACAGCAAGTGTGTCAAAACTCATCTCCTCACATGCACGGACCATAAAGAATCTCAGTGGAGTCTAATTTGAGTTGGTACTGTATAAATCACTTTGGAGGTAGGAAATAGAGTGAATGAATAGAGTTCATACCTGAAGGCCACTAATTTCTCTGAGAACAATGACTCAATTCTTACTGGCCCCTCTCCCTTCCCTGCATCTAGAACACCTTTATATCCCCCTATTACATCACCTAACTCATATTCTCTCATCCTTTGGATTGGCACTTAGCTGTCACTTCCTCCAAGAAGCTTTCCTTACCCTCATCCCTGAGCCTGGGTCACGTGCATCTATCACATACTTAACTTCTTCCCCCCTTTGTAGCACTTCTCATACAATGTTCTTTTTGCCCATTTACTTCTCTACATCTCCCTCTGAAGTAGAGGCCTCTCCCAAGCAAGTCCCCAGCCTCCCTCAGTCACATTCACAGCCTGTGTCTTGGGACTGGTGCCTGGACACAGCTAATGCTCAGTTTTTGATGGATGGGATGGTGGGGGGGGGGGAATTAGATCACATGGCACGAATGGACCTGAGACAATGCATTAAAGTCCTTAGCACATTTTCTCTAGCACAGTAAGTTCCTGATAAATTTTTGCTAAGATTGCAGCCTTCCATGCGGACAGTTTGGAACTGCGACCAAGGGGACAAAGGGAGCCACTTGGTAAATGTACTGATGGGCAACACTGGAAAATCCTTCAGATACTGAGGCCCACTATAATATCTATATAACATTATGTAATCTACATAAATTATAATAACATTCCAGACAGAGTTTTAATTCTCTCAAGTGGAACACAGAAGCTCAAGAGAGGGCAGACAGCTGACATGTTCCTGAAGGAAGTGGCAGGAGGACAAGAACTTCTAGGAACTGTGTGTGCCAGTAAGAAAAGCAGGGAGGGGTTCCCATTTAACAAGGCTGGGTGAGGAAAGAGGTGAGGCCAGAGGGGCCTGTGGTCTGAAAAGAAGGTGAGGTGTACAGGGTTTCACTGGACAGAGGGAATGGGGAGGGGAAAGGAGACTGCCTGACCACGGACTGACTGTACTTACAGACATGATGGCAAGACATTCTGTGTTCAGGGACAAGACTATGGAAGATTGGTTCTTTTAGAGGTCAATTCATTTCCTCATGATGTTCCCCCCCTTTTACTATAAATCCAAATGCTCATGGAGAAGAAGAAAAAGTAAGATAACAGAAGATTCCAAACAGCTAGAATTTGGTAATCAAGTATTTGGACTCATTTGTAGGTTTAGTGAATATTCTGATTGGGAAGGGACTTTAAAAGCTCATGAAAACCAATAGTGTCTAACTTTTAGCATGAGGCCCCCCTTTTAATTAAAAAGAAATAACGAAGTCCTCACTTGATAACATACTGAATTTTAGCAGGCATTCATTAATTGGAGAAACACAAAATGTAAGAATTTAATAATGTTTTTTAATGAATTTCTATTTTATTAACCATCCCTTCTAGAAACACCTAAAAATAACACGCATACAAGGACATGCTGCATGTGACCTATTTAGTGTCCTGATAAAGACTGTGCCTCCCAGACTGGGAAGTGACCTGGATCAAAGACCACAGTGATGAAAGGAGCGAAGCCCAGAGAGGTACAGTGACTTCACCACGGTCTCACAAGGACTGTGGTTAAGCTGGTCTATGTGTCTTCCCAGCTCCTGAGCCTAGCTTCAGGTCACTGCACATAAGTGCATCCTGAGAATACCAGTAAGGCTACCACGGTGTTACACATTTCTGGTCACACAGCATGATCATGGAACAGACAGAATTAATAACACAATACAAATTCTCTTAGAGTCCAGGGGAGATAAAATAAAATTGCTATTTTATCCCCGCAAATTATCTAATATTTGCATGAATACAAGGCATTGCCTAACGGGACATAAGGAAGGAAATGAGCATCAAATACAGAAGCAGATTTCTGGTTGTGTTTGTTTAAAGCATCTTAAAAGAGGGGAAGGACGAGAACTGATGGCGGCAGGGCAAAAAGGCTACGTTGAGAGAGTGCAATGCAACAGGCAGTGGCTACCCCCAAGAGCTTTAGGGATAGAGGGACCACGTCACATGCTGGGTGCAACTGCAAACTCGTTCCCTCTCTCAACCTCAAGTCCCCCATCTGTACACTGAGACTCATCAAACCTACCTTAAAATGGGCCCGTGTTTGTAAAGCAGTTAACATAGCTCAAGGCTCATGACTGAGTCATGAGCAGTGTCACCTACAACTATAGTACAACCTCCTCCCTTTGCTTAGTAGCTACTGTCAGCTGGAAGCACCATCAAAATTTCACTTCCTAGACTTCAAGTCAGAACCTCCACCTGCTGTAATAGAGCCTTAATCACACTCTGATTACGTTCAAAGCCTGTCTTGCCAAAAGGAAGGGGAGCGAAGAGCTGGGAAGACACCATAAGTCTACCTAGCTCCCTCTAGCTCCCTCTACTACTAACATAAGTAGTAGAAGATGCCATGGCTTGTGAGCTGCAAGGCAATCATCTCCAACAATAGCAGCATGTTCCCTAAGAGAAATAGGACTGCTTTTGTATCCTCCATGTCTCCTGGAGAATTAAAAGTCCACAAAAACATACACAGAAATTTAACAAACTAGCAATTGAATTCTTTTAATATCTCTGAAACCATCACCAAGACAGGCTTTCCACAGCAATTCATTTTCATTTTCTGACATAAACTCCTGCTCCTTCCAACTCCCACCAGCCTTGTTTTGTTTCCTTTTAAACAGACGTTTACTGTTTGAAGGGGGCAGTCTGTGCGGAGGACTGCTTCAGCTGCACTAAACGGACTCCATTTCCATCCCAGCTGCACTTGGAACACACCATTTCCTCTGGCAGAGCATCTGAACGCTCGTTAAGAGAGGCTGAGGAGGTATGATGGGCGCTCAGGACTTGCCCTGTTCTCAACAAACAGGCCTGGTCCCCGCTCTTATAAAACTTTCGAAAGGCTCATTACCTGTCATCCGACCTTCATATGTGGTGTTTCCTTTGCTGGGAAAGACCCTTCCTCTTTTCTTGAACCCTCCTTGTCCCTGCCCAACCAAGCACATGCTCTGCATGCAACACACACACGCAACACACACGCAACACACACACGCAACACACACACAACACACACGCACACACACGCAACACACACCACACACGCGCGCACACACACGCAACACACACACGTGCGCCAACACACACAACACACACACAACACACGCAACACGCGCACACACACGCAACACACACACGCAACACACACACACACAACACACACACACACACACACACACACCACCACCACCACCTTGGCTTAACTCACAATTCTCCTCTCAGACCTCAAATCCTGACGAAAGCTGCCCTTGGCCCTCCAAGAAAGCATTTGCTAATGAAACTGTTCAGAAGTTTAGCTTCGCAGCAAAGCTTCAAATTACTTGAACACAAATTACAAAGAGATACAGCTGACTTGTAAACAGAAAGATTTTTATCCTATTTCCTGCTATTCAGAAGCAGGGAAAAAAAAAAGCCACATGTTCTTTCCTACTCATTACACTCCATGACAAATGTGTTCTTCCTTACACCCTTAGGGGAAGGGAGAGATGCACATCAGCTGAGCATTTCAGGAGACAGACATCGTGCCTGTGTTACCTGCATCTGACCTCCTCTCTGCTCCTAAGAGGCACAGGGCCTCGCAGGAAAAAAGCCAAGGCTCACTGCCAAGAACAGACTCAAAGGGCACCACTCCAAGCTAAGTAGTTTCCAGAGTCCTTGAGGGAATCAGGCCAAAGTCCCACCTAGGATTTTCAAGGTGGGAAAAGGTTCTCAACATCTTGTAGGAAGACTAGAGGATGAGAACAGCCTCCCCACAGGTCAGGTCCAGGCTCCTTGTCCCTCTGAAGAGTCCACTCCTGGATGATGTTCCTCCCGTCATAACTTATCCGGGCAAGCAAACTCAAGCTATCCCAGAGTTAGATACGTGAATAATGACCTATATTATGCGCTGAAGTATAGCAAATAATGCTCAATTTCTGAACCAATTACCTTCATAGAGGTGAACTTTAATACTTAGAATTCCTTGAGGTTGTTTGAGCTTTATTTTTTTTTCCTTAAAACTTTCCAAAACGCCCGAAGAAAGGTCAAATTGTTTAAGACTGAGTTAAAGGCAGGAAACCAATAATCCTCTTTTGAGAGGGAGAACTAAACAGAGCTTTACAACATGGTCTCTGTCTATACAAGCAATATGTTAAGGAACTTCTATTTATTTTTGTTATAGAACTATGTTCAGTTGGATAAACTAGTTGAATAAATTGTCTCTGTCTGACATTAAGGGCCATGGAAATCTGAACGTAAGAAAGTGATTCAGGCATTGTCCATACTTTCATTGATATATATGGAAAAGACAACTGAAGCCCATACAGAAGGAAGGGTATATATTTGAAGGAAATTATCAAAATATACTGAGGTTACAACTAGTAACAGGATCAATGTTGAAGAGATTTTTCTAAAAGGTTCCCAATAGATACGCTATAATTTACTTTAAAATATAAACGTATCCAAGCTCTGATCTGATCACCTTGTCTATATCTAAAACATATGTATCTAAAACATTAAAAACCAAGACACAAAGGCAGCATCCTCTCCCTTGGATTTCAGAACTTGACAGAGATGAAGGGGTTCTATATTTCACATAAGCCACATTCCAGATTCCTGATTAAGTGTTCCATCCAAAACTCCACACCAACAGGATCTAGTTCTTCCCAGTTATAAGAGAGCATTTTTTAGAGACACTGGTAAGCAAGCACGAAACGTAAAAGCTTGTACAAACATAATGCAACATCTGACGGAGAAAGAGACAACCAGCAGCCCCTCCTAAAGGAGTCAGCCCATGCACAGAGAGCACTGACCATGATCCAGGAAAATATGAGGATGAGCTACACGTACACAGACAGAAACAGAGCTATCCTTTCCTGACATGACGTGGCAGTCTGGTTGGGGAGACTGATGATACACACAGGAAGTGACTTATGACCTCTTATTACAAAACAACAAATCTCACAAGTTCAAATCAATACACCACACACAGAAGTTGATGAGTATCTGGAAGGCAATAAGAGAGAGATAAGTGGATGAGAAAGACTTGCTATGAAAAAGGAGCTTGGAAAAAAATACGAAAGCTGAATTCGTCAAGGAAAGGAACAAGACATTCCAGGTAGACATAAAACACCTACGAAGCAAAAGATAAAACTGAAATTCTGTTCTTTCCCATCAATATAAATTTCACTGATAAACTCTGTTCGTGTTCACATCTCTACATCAAATACCTTTGAAAAATGGCTACTTCTGAAGTTTGACATTGTCTTTTTATAAAAATGTGTGTACGTACGCACACATTTCTAAACAGCTCTACTCATATACCTACTTCCTTTACACACAGAATTACATAGATAAATGGCAACCAAGTTATTTTAACTGGTTTTGCAGTACGAATTCAGAATGATTATAATTATAGCTTCTCTTTTAAAATGAGGTTTTGTTCTTTAATATTCATTGACTACTCGCTTGCTTCCCACACACAACACATTATTTACCCTACAGTGGCTTGGTGCATCAATTATGGTAATAGTTTGTGAATAACATTCACATTATGGAAAAATGAGCCTGGTTACTTAGCTCTCCCTCTGGAAAACTGTCACAAACATACGTATTGTCTGTCTCTACTTAGAGTACAGTGATTAGTAATTATAGCTGTATGTACTTCGTAAAGCCAAGGGGGAAAATAGATCTGAGATGCCATGTTTCCAAATGTTCTCAGGATATTGTCTAAAACTATTGTGTTTGAACTCTAGTTGAAAAAGAGAAGATGCATTTTGACAAAATGAAAAGTCATCACCACTAAGAGCGTGCTGGATATGGAAAAGTAGACACAGCACCTCACAAATGACACCACCTCTTGAACAATTCCTTCTTCAAACAGATCAGACTAGATACGAATAAGCCACGGTCAGTGGGAGACCTGAATACTGCCCTGTGAGCAAGACAGACCTGAATTCAAGCCCCTGTCTTAACCATTCTCTAGCTAAGTTAAGCAGTTATTTACTGAGTGCCTACTTTATACCAGACACAGAAACTGGTGCTGTAGAAACCTTAAAAATGATATAAAATAACTTTTTCAAGAAGGTTACCTTGTAGTAAAGGAACTAGAAACATGCCAATATAATTTAGTGCAAGGTACACAGATTTTTTAAGACTTTCAAGATACAAAAATAGTTCAGAGAAGAAAATTATTTCTGTCGGCAGAGGAAGGAGGTAAGAGAGCACTCCACCACGGCATGAACTGTTGCACTGAGATGACAGCGGTATAGTAGAGTTCATGATTCCTAAGGAAGAGCAAACCTGGGTAACAAGAGAGCCAAGATCTGAACATGAGAATGGGCACTCAAGAGGAAGCAGGGGTGAAGGCTAGAGGGAAAGAGGCCAAAACCTGAGCAGCTTGGTTTTTGAGGGCCATCTGCATGGATAATTGCCCAGGTCATATATTACTTAGCTTCTTTAATTCCCAATCTGTAATGACTACTCATTTGTAAAATGAGGAAAATAGAATACTTCCAAGAATTTTTGAGAGGACTGACAAGATTATCCTGCAAGTAACTTCCATTAGTTTCTGACACCAGTAGGCTTCCTATAGCTCTTGAGACATTATTGCAACCAAGAAAATGACTTTTTTTTAGAAAAAAGGCAACTGGAACAAGAGTTCTTAAAAGGAAAAAGGTAGGGAACAGCAGTCATAGTAGGGGGGATGGGGAAGACAGCATGAAAAATAATCTGCCATCATGGATTTCTTTTCTTCCACGGTGCCCTAAAAGACTGATCATTTGAGGGTCTAGAATTTGAGGCAATGGGCAAAATTTGGAATGACTGATTATGAAGAGGAAGCCTGTATAGATGGAATGTGAGAATTTACAATGTAGCCCAGGATAGCTCTGGATGACATATCACAGAGGCATCTAGGATATGGGTCCTCACCAAATGTCCTTTCTCACAGTGTTACCCCAGCCTTTCCCTGCAAAATGCCAAAGAGAGACAGGCTACCAAAGAGCAATCCAGGCAACCTGCCTATCTGAGGATGACTAATTACTCTTCCAAGAACTCTTTACTAAAGATCTAATCCAGTGGCTCTCAAAGTACACATCACCAGACCATAAGCATCAACACCCAGAATTTGTTAAAAGCATAAATTTCCGGGGTGCCTGGGCGGCACAGTCGGTTGAGTGTCCAACTCTTAGTTTCAGCTCAGGTCATGATATCAGTCAGGGTCATGAGACCAAGCCTCACGTTGCGTTCCGCACTCAGCAAAGAGTCTGCTCGGGATCTCTCCCCCTCTCCCTCTGCCCCTCCTGCTCTTGCTCTCTCTCTAAATCTTAAAAAAAAAAAGGGGGGGGGGCAGAAATTCTCAGGCCCTCCCAGACCTACGGAATCAGAAACCTTGGGTAGGAGGGGTAGGGCCCAGCAATCTGTTCAAGGAGCCTTCTAGGTGATTCTGATGCTGGTTAAAGTTTGAGAATCACTGATCTAGTGTGATCTCCTAGTTGCAGAGTGGAGGAACGTGAGGCCCAGAGAGAAGGTCACAGGTCTCCACCATCTCCAGACTCCTAGCCCTTTGTTCTCTTCTCTGGACTACACTGCCTGTGTAGACACCTAAGCAATAGATATGCCCGGGCTGCATGCTTTTAGCTCTGCCTCTCTGCCCTAATGTGCCCTAGCATGGCTCCAGTGGAGGTGTATTCTGCAAGCAGGGCAAACAGGAGAGAAGCCAAAAGCCCACGGCTCAGTTACCATGGGACGGCACCAGAAGCAACTACAGATTCCTGTTCTAAAACAGAGGTCCTCAACCTTTTCCAGTAAAGGGCCAATTAAGAAACACTTCAAGTTTGCAGGCCATACTATGTCACAATTACTCGACTCTGCCATTATAGCTCAGAAGTGGCCACAGAAAAAAACATAAACAAAGGGATATAGCTATGTTCCAAACAAAATTCTATTCACCAAAACAGACAACAGATCAGGTTTATCCGTCGGGCTGAGGTTTGCGGACTCCTGTTGCAGAACATGTCTAGCACAAAATAGGTATTCTATAAATACATAGTTGAATGAATACCTAAATACAAGAAGGGTCTGGTTGCTGCTGTTCCCCACATTCATCAGTGGCTCCTGTGGTCACTCTTTTTCCTTTTTTCATACTTCAGCATCAGGACTGGTACCTGCACCTGCTTGTGCAGGCTACACCTGCAAAAGGATGGAAGACTGGGGTGGGGGGCAAAAATCTAGACCATGTCTCTTGCCAACTCACACACCCTAAGCCAGGGTTCCTCTGCCAGGAAAAGGGGAGACTTTTGTGATGCGCACAAAGGCACAGGTTGCTCACCAAACCATGTGCCCACAGAACTGAATCCACCTGGGGAGGGTTGTTCTCTAATTTGTACATAAATATCCTCCCTTCCACTCTCTTTTCACTCTTCGTCTGGACCCCAAGATAACTATTAACAATTACTGGACACTCATACCAGCAGTTCTCCACACCATGAATAATCTCCACATAATTTTGATTTTAAACCCTTATCAGTATCAAAAAAATTTTTGAACATATTCCTCCCAATATGTATATAGCTACTTCTGTGGCACTGAAGGACTGTATATATTACAAAATATACAAATAAATATCAGGGCAATACACAGAGAAAATGAATACAATTTTTAATGTTTTACCTAACATAATGACATTCACTGTCATTTCAAGGTACAACTTCCACTGAGGGCAAGGTAAATCATTAATGATCATGGATATAAACCTCAGTTCCCAATTGCTTTTATAATTTAAATCTTCTGGCCAACTTCTTACTAGATACAATTCTATATTTGCTGTCTATACTTGTAACATGGGTGATAAGGAGCTTGTAAAAATAATGGCAATCTAAGCTCTACAACTTTCCTGCTGTCCCCCCCCCATGATTATGTTACCTAATTTCACAGTTAATTTGAAGGAATTTTTAAAAATCACTTGTCCTTTTTTGTGAGGGTTAAAGTGAATAGTATAACCTGGTAGCACAATTTCTGACCCACACGAACTGGAACATGTCCTACAACATGGGGAGAATAAAGAGTAAAGGCTGAAGGAATCTGACATTTTGTGAAACGTCCACTCCCCCTTCCGGACACCTGCCTGACAGTCAGTCAGGCACTGACTGTCCCACAGATAGTAGACTGCCAGATCAAATACTACATCAATAATGTTCCATGTGTTTTCCTTAAAGATAATAAATCTAAACATAATTTCTACTATTTTGCCCTGTGTACCAATGGATCATCCTAAAAATCTTACAGGGGAGGAGGGAAGCATGAACCCCACCTTGGGCAGCTCCCTCCAGGTCAGTGTTTCTCAACTATAGGTGTCCTAGGTCGTAAAACCAATTTAGTGGGTGATCACCACCATATAAGTATGCACGGATGTGTGTGTGTGTGTGTGTGTGTGTGTGTGTTAGTGAAAGAGAACAGAAAAGGAAATGTTACAGTGTATTGCATGTAATAAGTTATCATTTGAAAAACCTTTGTTTCAGTTTTATATGTAAGCATGGGTGTGTTCAAGCACTTGTGCATGTGCATATGTAAGCACATACACTTGGTCATGGCAGAAACAGTGTGGACTGGGACAAAAAAAATCTGAAAGCTATACCCTAGACAAAAGAATTTGGAAACTCCTTGGAGATGCCAGTACAATTTGTATGGTCAAAATGCTAGGTGAAGAAAGAGAGAGAAGGCAAAGAAGTGGTATGGCATTTTGGAAACTACCCTAGGCTTAAATCAGATTTGCATTTGAATGCCAGTTCTATACTTCCCAGGTGCATAATTAGGGAAGACACAATCTCCAGGCCTTTGCTTCTTTACCTAAAATGTGGAGATAACAATACCTATCTTATGAGGTTGTTAGGAGAGCTACTGGAAATCACGGAGGTACCTAGAGAGAACCAGGCACATAGGAGATATTAATGGCAGAGGATTCTTCCCTGAGAGAAGCACAGAATCCTATTAAGGAATCTCAGTTAAACGAAATGAAATTAAACAAAATATAGCATAGATCAGCACAGGAGAAAGCGTGGTCCAGAGTGTACTGTATTCGAACTGGCAAGCCCTCTTTGGTAGCAAAAGAGATGATGTTTCATTAAGAAACACAGATGTTGAGAAACCTGTAATAGCTCTCCCTCCCAATCACCCTCCAACTCAAATACATACCCTTGAGGGCATAGAAAATAAAAGCAAAAGAAATAACGGAATGAAATACAGTTTAGAAGAAAAAAAAACAGCCTCTAGCTTCCTGTAGCACAGCTTTCATTATTCATGAAGATAATTTGTAAGCAATATGCAAAATGTATTTACTTGGAAATCCATAAGGTGTTATAGAACAATTGCAAATCGAACTGTCTGGGAGCTCCACTTAAGAGCTGTTCCAGCCATCACAATGGGTTCTTTACAATCCAAAATCCATTTGGTTTATCTAAAAGCTAGATTAGCTTTAATAATCCTAAAATCCTAGAGTCCAAACATGAAAGCCTTGGTCTGTGCATACTTAGGACCAAAAATGTCACTAATGATTGAACTTGGACCACTTGTTTTCTCAAATAGCCCACAAAGAACAATGTCTAGACCTAGTCGGGCCAATGACCAGCTTTGTGACCTTGAGGAAAGCAAAACTCTCTCAGCTTCTCTTTCCACGTCTATAAAATAAGGAAGTAGTCCGAAAATAGCAATTGAACTGACAGTCCTATTTTATTTGACCAGCACATTACCTTTTTTAAAATGGTTTTGATTGCCTGAAGGGACAAGCACTGCAGTTTGCCCCAGGTCCCACCTCTCTCGATTACATCAGAAGGGAAGAGCAACACAATTATGCTATCTGCTTAGCACCTGAGGACATGGCAGGGGCTCCCCATCTAGCTATAAAATTCTAATTGCAATGGGGAAAATGATGGCAAAAGAAAAGGGAAGAATGAAGTAACCCACATCTAACTTTAAAAACTTTGATTTTATTAAGAACACTGTCTAACTGTGCTTAAGGATCCACCAGCAAATCAGCAGACATTCTGGATTTCCAGCAATTCACTCTATGAAACATCCATCAGAAGTAAGAAGCAGCAAATGCATAACGGAGGCTGAACCAATCATGTGTTACTGAGACAGGGGCTCCTGGATTCTAGCAACCACAGACCAAACCCCCACAGATAAAAGGCTGAGAGATACATGAGAGAGAGAGATCGAGGGGCAGGCCACCACGCCTGGACTCCAAAGTAGGAATTTACTGAGAGCCGAAACAATTCCTGTTTTAGGGGCAAAGTCTTTGGGGGATACTTCTATTATTTTATTCAGGCCTCTCTTCAGCAACTGACTTGATGTTAAGTACTCAGTAAAGTTAATGGAAGAATAGAGGACAAGTTGACATTTCTGTGAAAACATTTCTACAAAAAAGTTCTAATGACGAAACACACAAAGAATTCTAGTATCCCTGCCTGCAGTTCCCACCCCAGGCCAGCTACCCCTGCAATGAATGGGAAATGAACAGAAGGCTGGGTCTGCCCAGATGTGGAAGAGCATTCCAGCTGCTGAACACAACCTGTTTGCAATTTTCTACTCAACCACTAGAATGAAAACACAAATCCTCAGAAAAACAGGCCTTTAAACTTCCTCCTGACTGCCATTAGTGGTTTCTTCAATCTTTTAAGCTCTTGGGCTTAATACAGTGGCGGATTGGCCGTTATACTGTTGCTGAAGACAGCAGCGGGGAGACACACTAAGTTCAGAAACATGGATTTCCATTCTGCCAGAATCTAGACTAAAATGGAAGAAAAAAGGAATACAACAGTAAATGGCATTAGAAATAGGCCGAGGGGCTTGAAGGGGGCACCAGAAGTACTAGGGTGCTGACCGCATTGCTTGTCACTCCTCACCCCACCAGCCTCTGGTGCCAACACTAAGTATCCTCCTCTCAGGACAAGCTCTCTTAACAAGAGCTGTTATTGAACAACATCGTGACAGTTTCATGTAAATAAAATACATGAACTCTTCTTTAGAAATCCTAAATCCTGATTTAGGATTGGGAAGAAGGAAATTCAAAAATGTGAATGTTCTCACAGTTACATAACTTTAAGAACAGAAAGACTGTAATGGCCGTCTAAGGCAATGACCCTCCAAACAGTCCATCAGAGAACCCTAAATGGCAGGGAACAGTGAGTACAAAACAAGGGGACTCCTTTCTGTGGCCTGGGGTTAGCGTATTTCTTTCAGATTTGGTGTCCTCATCACCATATACATCATCTGAATTCCTTTCAGTCCTCAATATGTTTCATTAAACGTATAAAATTAATGCTTTAGCAAAAACCTCAGGTAAAATACATATGGAAGGAAAGCAGGAAGATATGCCTGCCGGGTTCACACTGAGGCTTTAGATGGCTCCTGATGCACGGCCACATTTCCCACAACAGCACACCACAGGGAACCACGATCTAGTCCAATAGTACAACTCTGATGATTGGGCAACCACGACCCAGAGAGGCACAATCTCATGCTCAAGGTCAGATGAATAATACAACAAGGCCACCATGAAGATTGCCAGTTAAGTGCGGTGCACTTTTCACAGTGTTTCTCTGCGCTTAGGATTCAGAAAGAGAAGTAAATGAAAATGTTGGCTATTGAAGAATTTGTCTCCTCGCCCCAAATTGTCTAAACCTTCCAGAAAGTTGAGGGGGAGTCCCAGTCCGCTGTTGCTGCCTGTCAACTAGCTCCATTTGGCATCACATTAACATTTTAATAATTTAGTGAGCACTCAGCATTTATTACTTTCATTTTTTTTAAATTTGGTATCATTTTTTATCTTTATACCAGGAAGTATGAGTAGCACAAAAATATTTAAAAGCAAAAAAAAATTTTTTTTTAAAAAAGCAAACACCACAAGTATAAATTTATACTTCACACTTCAACAGTTTTTGGAAGAGGAAAAAAATGTAAATATTATCAACATAAAAAGCCTCAATCCTTAGAAATAAGAAACTGCCATAAAAGTACAGAAAAAGATAATTTACTAGTAAGGTACCTAGAAATTAAGATCTGAGCACTATCTCCTAGATAAATCTAAGAAGAAACACAAAATTTTAAATAACTAAAACAGTTTGCTTTTCCTTATTTCTAAATAAATAGGTCTTTAAGTCAATTTTCCAGATTTGGGGAAGGGGGCAGTTCTTCTAATACACCCAACTATAATTACTTAAGAGTTAAAGTCACATTTTTCCTCTGTGAAATAACTAAACTGCTCCTTTTTCTTACTATTCACTGGCTAATGCATACCCCCTAATGAATTCCTGTTAAAGGGGAAATCAGCTAGAAGCATACATCTCAATGCAAGTCCCAGAGGAACAATGAAAACCCAGCTGCCATTTTGGAATTGCCTCTTCTGATCATTCTCCTCATAGTCATTTTAAAAAACCATAAAAGTGTTCATTATCCCACTGGTTGTTTCTCAAACAGCCTTAGTTAATTCACTGTGTTGATTTAGTGAGTCCTCAAAGGAACCAAGTAAAAAGTGATGGCTACTATCCACTCTAGATGAGCAGAGGGGCTCATTGTACCTATTCTCAGCTCTTGGTGGCTCCAGGGACAGTATCAGGTAGCACGGGGCTCTACCTAGCTCTGCAATTTCAGAGCACAGATTGATGAAATGAAAATGCAATCCTGATCAGAAGGCAAAGAATTCAGAAACTACAGTCCTCCTATTTTCTACACAATGAAAAATTACAATGCTATTCTGGAAACAAAACGGCCTAAAGACACAAGAAATTTGATCACATGATATTCTCAACATCTAACTTAGCTCAATCAAGAAATATTGGAAGTTAATATGATCAGGGTTCTCAAAATCAAGATGTTCTAGCATAAGCCCTGAATTCATACCAGATAAAAAGAAGCTTCTGGAAGTCTAGCTCCATGGTAGCAGTTCAAAGAACCTAAGAACATGGAGTGCCTGGGTGGTACAGTCAGTTGAGTGTCCAACTCTTGGTTTCACCTCAGGTCATGATCTCAGGGTCATGAGATCAAGCCCTGTGTCAGGCTCCAAGCTCAGCGTGGTGTCTGTTTCTCTCTCCCTCTGCCCCTCCCCACCACTGTCTCTCAAATAAATAAATGTCTCATGCTCACTGTCTCTCAAATAAATAAATCTTTCAAACAAATAAAAAGAACCTAAGAACAAACCAAAAACCATATTCTAGAAAATTAAAATGAGTGGACCAATGATTGTTGGAGGTACAGATAATCAGAACTTATAACTGGCTACAACTGCTGATGGGCAAATTTAGGATATCATTTTAAAGAGACTCCTCCTGGCAATTTTGTAAAACTATTTTTCCTGAGCTGAAGATAAGTAAAGATGAAACCATACTGAACTCTCACTAAAACAGGTACCAGAAGCAATTATTGTTGGAACTTAGAAAAATTCTTCCTTGCACATTTACTACCATACTGTTACAATCTTCTCCAAATCTGTCCTTTCTAAGCTAATCTGTATACAATTCAACATCATAAATAAATAAATAATCCAATTAAAAATGGGCAGAAGACAAGAACACACATTTCTCCAAAGAAGATATACAGATGGCCAGCAGATATATGGAAAGATGCGCATCACCACTTATCATCAGGGAAATACAAATCAAAACCACAATGAGATATCACCTCTCACCTGTCAGAATGGCTAAAATTAACAACATAAGAAACAAGTACGTGGAGAAAAAGGAACTCTCATGCACTGTTTGTGAGAATGCAAACTGGTACAGCCACTGTGGAAAACAGTAGGGGTTCCTCAAAAAATTAAAAGAATTACCATATGACCTAGTAATTCCATCACAAGGTATTCACCTAAAGAATATGAAAAAACAAATTTAAAAAAGATATATGTACCCCTATGTTTATTGCAGCATTATTTACAATAGCCAAGATACGGAAGCAACCCGGTATATTCATCAACAGATGAATATATAAAGAAGATGTGGTATATATACCCAGTGGAATATCAGCCATAAAAGAGAATGCAATCTTGCTATTTGCAACAACATGGATGAGTCTAAAGAGTATAATGCTAGTGAAATAAATCAGAGAAAAGACAAACACTGTGTGATTTCACTCATATGTGGAATTTAAGAAACAAAATAAATGAACAAAGAGGAAAAAAAGACAAACAAAAAACAATCTTAAATATAGAGAACAAATTGGTGGTTACCAGAGGAGAAGCAGATGGGGGATGGGTGAAATAGATAAAGGGGATTAACTGTACACTTATTTTGATGAGCACTGGGTAATGTATAGAATTGTTGAATCACTATATTGTATACCTGAAACTAATATAACACTCTATGTTAATTATACTGAATACACACACACATATATATGTGTATATATATGCTTACACTACTTTTAAAAATGTAATTAGAATGTAATTAGAATAAAAGTATTCAATTGAAATGGAAATATACCAAGAGCTACCACAGAGAACTCATAGATCTCTTTCTGAGAAGTGATTTGACACATTTCCTTCCAACATATTTCATCCTAAAATCTGCAGATGTGTACCTTTCCCATTTTAAGAATCCGTAAACTATGTTTACAAAGTTGACTATTTAGTCCAAAGTCAAAAGCGAGGAAGTGGCTGAACCAGAATTTGATTCAGACACCTAACTCCAAAATCCATGTTCTTTACGCTTGCTCATGCTACTTTCAATAGGATACAAATCAATAAGGCGAAGCTTTGAAAATCTGATTTTCTGAACATTGGGATATATATTGCTGCTCACAAAGTATGCTGCAGAAACCTTGTGATACCTTAAAAAAGTTTTTATTAACTAAAAAGGTTTTATTTTATTCAGTATTACAGTATCATTGATACCCTTTAAAAAGGAAAAATAATACTATGTGTTCTGAGCAATATTTAGAAAAAACCAGCCCCAATCATGCATTCCACTAATCTCCTACAGGAATGGCAAGTCATCAGTTCCCAGCCTGAAAAAATGGAGGGTCTCCACAGGCACCTAATGCTGCAGTGACCTTCCTGAACTGCCTGAAGTGCATACCAGAAAGTAAGTATCACAATTAAATTCAACAGTTATTAAACACCCAATTCAACAAACATCTATTAACCATCTACTGTGCACCATGCACCAACAAAGTGCTTGCAATACAAATAAAGGTTAATAACTCAACCAGACAACTTGCTTCTAAAAACGCCAGTAAGTGGGGAAAATCTGAAGGCCGAGGCTACAAGGAGCTAGAGGGACACAGAGAAGAACAGAATCAGGGAAGGTTCGCAGGAAACAGAACATCGAATTCAGATCTTGAAAAATGAATAGCAACTTCCCTGATAACATCAGGGACCATTAAACAAAATATTTTTATAAAGAATCAAATAACAAGTGTATCGTATTTCTAAACAGAATCCCATCTGGGGTTTAGAATGTGTATCTGGTGGTGGCTTGAACTGAGAAAAAAATTAAAGTAAACCTATTTATGTAGTTTAGTGGGCACGGAAAATCGCACAGTGGTTAAAAAGCAATGGCTTTGCTAATTTCTAGCTTTATGGCCACAGGAAAATGTTTTTAACTTTTCTAAATCTCAGCTATCTTATCTATAAAAAAGTAGATTAAAATAGCACCCACCTGACAGATTGGTGCGAACTGTGAGAATTCGAGGAGATGAAACATGAAAAACGTCTGACACTGTAATGGGATCTCCATAATCACTCAGGACGTGTTATTACTACTAAGGCATGAGACAGCAAGGAAACAATCTTTCAGGAATTTTCCATTAGCCCTTATGTATGTGACATTACATACATACACTAGTTTATATACATTCTATTTTTCACTTGGTTTGGGATGTTCTAGTGGTAGATAAGTCCAAATTACAGTAAGGTGAGGTGACCAGTAAAAAGATAAAATCAGCAAATACTACAAGTATTTTCCTTTTCCTTTCATGTCATGACTTTTCCTTTCATGTCATCATGTATTTCACTTCACTGAGTCTCAATTTCCTTGTTTTCTAAGTGGAAACAATGGCCCAGAGGAGTTGAGGAACCTGGGTGGATCAGCTGGTTAATTGTCTGACTCTTGATTTCCAGTCGGGTCGTGATCTGAAACGTGATCAGAGCACTGGGCTCTGAGCTGGGCATGGAGCCTGCTTAAGAGTCTCTCTCCCTCTCGCCCACTACTCTCCCCACCCTCTCTCTCAAAAAGAAAAAGAAAAGCACAGAGGAGTTGAAGCAATTACACTAAGAGACAGTACAGGTGTCATAAGAGATGGAAAATAATAATCCTCTCCCTTTCCTGTTTGTCAAAATGTCTGCACGATTAATGAAGTTCCTCAGGGAAACTCTGAAAAGCAGGAAAGCTACTACAGCTAGGGTGCTTTAAACTACTTTGCTTACTTTATGGAGGTATATTTTCTATGTGCTTAATTCCAGCTAGGAGCAAAATTCTCCGTATTTGAGAAAATGTCTTTGATCCATAGGCCATACGCATAAGCTCTCTTGAGAATGCTTGCCAGCAGGGTAGGTAACAGAGTAAAAGAGTATCTTTTGAACAACGCTATCTAGTGAAGTAGGATTGAGCGAGATGCAATTCAGTCTGAGAAGTTATTTAGAATTATTCTGGTGGAGGCTTGCTCGAGTGGCCACCACTTCACTAGCTTATCTACTTCTTAACTACTTGACTACTCAAGGGATAAAGATTAGCAGCTGAGCTACTGCTGGTCACTATTAAAAGAAGCCATTCATAATGTAATCACAGCATACACTATATATATATATATATATTTCCCTAAAAAATAAATCACAGATTTGCTTTGATTTGTTCACAGACATGGGACTTAGAGAAAGGGTATCAGAGTAAAACCTGAAATTCTAAAGCACTTTTAAGAACATAAATCTATATAAAATGGTAAACTATAAAGAGTACTGCCACTTATAAGCTGTGTATCCTTGAACCAGTAATTTAATCTCTCTGTGCCTCAGTTTCCTTATCTATAAATCAGGGATAATAACTGTGCCTCCCTTAGATCAGTAAGATAATCCAAATAAAGCGGTTAGCACAGACCTTCGTACAAATTAACTGCTTAATACATGCAAGCTATTAGCAATGTTTACTCTTTGCAGAGTATGGTGAACAAGTGTAGAAAGACTACACAACAAATTTTATCTATAAGATGGAAAACACCAAAGATTTCAAATTTAACAACTTGTTTCATGGTCTCAAATGGAAATTTGGGCAGAAGAGCACTTATAGTCAAAGAACATATATTCTGTTTTTCCATATGTGTTGCCAACAGTGATAGGCCTACAGCAGACACAAAAATAGTATTTGCTTAGTGAGTAACAATTGAGCCTTGTTTAGAACTCTATTTTTACCTTATAGTACCTTAAGTAGAAATTCAGAAATACTACAATTATTGAGTTCTACGGTATATCCACAGCCAACAAAGTAGAATTCAATGCTTTTAGATAATCTCTTTGGCCTTTAGCAACAATCTACTTCGATTGGAATTTTACTTATTGTTTAATAATCAATTAGAATTTTATAGTCCAAATCGTTACACTGAGACAGTCGGTGGCTTTTCTTGGCAAGAGGCCCATACGCATAACACGGACTTCCTGCCCAAAGTCACATAAGCCCCTAGCAATTTTCTGTGCTTTGTAACGTCAGCAAGCACAGAACTACCAAAGCCCTATATCCCCCCAATCCACGCACACAACGTAACTACCCACAGCTTGATATTGGTGTCAACGCTCAGGTTCAGAACAAGGATCAGCACTAGATTAGATGACATCTGTGCAAGCCTCAATAGTTCCCTCCCTCAATCCTTTCAGACCCAGCATTTACGGTTACACACAGAGCGTCTGTAATGACAACAAGCACCGCTGCTAACACTTGAACACTTCTGGTTGCTGAGAAAAGCAGTGTGAATTCTACTATCAAACTGGAGTGCCCACCAAGGATCTTCAATGAACCAAGAACCCACGTGAGACAACTGACAGATGGTCCGCTCACTAAGACTGCTTTCCTTGCTTCATAAAACAAGGGGAGCTGCTGATAATGCTCAGAAGAAGCCTGTCCAAACTCAATAAAAACAAACAACAAAAATATATGTTGCTTCTATATGCAAGCCATCATTAAACACTACTGAGTTTCTGTCTTACTCAGATCTCACAAAAACACCATTGTGTCCATCAGCTGATGACTGGAGAGACAAAATGTGGTATATATCCATACAATGGAGTATAACTTGACACACAAAAAATCATTTACTACTAATTCATGCCACAACATGGATGAACTTTAATGCCATTTCACTACACAATTGAAAGAAGACAGTCACAAAGGATGACATACTGAATGATTCCATTTATAAGTATCATCGTCCAGGAAAGGCAAATCCATAAAGATGAAAAGCAGAATAGTGGTTGCCAAGACTTGAGGAAATGGGAAGTAACTGCTAGAGGTTCAGGGTTTCCGGAGTGAAAAATATGTTCTAAAATTGATTATGGTGATAGCTGCATAACTGTGAATATACTAAAACCGCTGAACTGAGGCGCCTGGGTGGCTCAATTGGTTAAGCAACTGCCTTTGGTTCAGGTCATGATCCTGGAGTCCCGGAATCCAGTCCTGCATCAGGCTCCCAGCTCAGCAGGGAGTCAGCTTCTCCCTCTGACTCTGGCCCCTCTCATGCTCTCGCTCTCTTTCTCTCTCAAATAAATAAAATCTTCTAAAATTTTTTAAAAAATAAAACTGCTGAACTGTACCGTTTAAAACTGGTGAGTTTTATGGTACGTAAAATATATATCAAAAATGCTGTTTAAAGGAGGAGCAAGATGGCAGAGGAGTAGGAGACCTAAATTTTGCTCTCAGGAATTCAGCTGGGTAGGGCTCAAACCATTCTGAACACCTACAAACTCAACAGGAGATGGAAGAAAAGAATAGCAGCAACTCTGAAGAGAAAAACGACCACTTTCTGGAAGATAGGACGCACAGAGAAGGGAATCCTAGGCGACATTCGGGAGCAGAGACAGCGGGGGAGGGGGCCTCCCTGGGCCGCTTCTGGCAAGTGATAGAGCCGCGGAGCACAAAATCGGACCTTTTAGAAGTCGGCTCCGCGGAGGGACGTCGCTCCAGTGGCTAAGTGGGGGGGGGGGGGGGAACCCTCGCGGGACAGTGTGGTCTCAGGACCCTCGGGGTCACAGAAAGACCGGGGGTGCCTGAGTGCGGCAGAGCTCCCAGGGATCGGAGCGGGGAAGCCGACTGCAGAGACGGAGCCGAGGCGTGGGCTCTCAGCTCGGGGTGACCATAAACTGTGATCCGCGGCCCAGTCGGGCCACTGCTCCTGCAGCAGGGACCCAACAAGCGGCAGAGCCGGGGAGACTCCCCTTCCTCTCACCGGGAGGAGCGACACGGGAGCACGGCAGGGATCTACTGGGTTTGGAGACTCCACACGGGGTCGTGTGCCAGAGACCAAAATGCTAGGTCACAGGCCCGGTGAGCACGGAGAGGGGCCGGAAACAAAGAAGATGGGAGTGACTGACAGCTTTTCCCTGGGGGCGCACTGAGGAGCAGGGACCCGAGTTCTCGGCCCGGATCCTCTGGGCAGAGATTGGGAGACCCCCATTTTCACTCTCATCCTCCAAAGCTGTAGGGAAAGCTTGAAGGGAACAAAAGCTCCGGAGGGCAAACCCAAGCTGATTACTTAGGCCAAACCGGCAAGGGCAGGGCACTTCCGCCTCCAGCAAAGACATTTGGGAACCACGGCAACAGGCCCCTCCGCCAGAAGATCAGCACGAACAGCCAGCCAAGACCCAGTTTACCGATAAATGAGAACGGAAGAACTCCAGCGCTAGAGGAATACCGCACACAGAATTCAGGTTTTCCCCCATGATTCTTTAGTCTTTCAAAGTAGATTTTTTTTTTATTTTTTTTTATTTTTCTTTTTCCCTTTTTCAACCAACATCTTATCAATCCTTTTTTTAAATCTTTTTTATTTTTCATTTTTAAAGTCATATCCTAACCCTACATAGCAGTTAAACCTTATTTTTGGTATATATAGTGTAAATATAAGTTGTGCTCTCTTTAAAATTTTGGGATACAGTTTCTTCTTCTTTGTTTTTTTTATTTTTAGAGATACAGTTTCTTCTAACGGATCGAAATATACCCTAAATCTCTAGTATATAGCTTTGTTCCAGTCTCCTGCCTGATCACATTCTCTCCCTTTTTTTGTAATTTCTCCACTTTCTTTTTTCAACCAACTTCTTATCAACTCCTTTTACAAAATCTTTTACAATTTTTATCTTTACAATCATATTCCATCCCTTCATCGTATTTACCCTGTTTTTATATGAACTTTTCTTTCTTTAAAATTTTGGGAGCCGGTTTCTTCTAACAGACCAAAATACACCCAATATCTAGTGTGTGGCACTGATCTATTCACCAGCCTCATCATATTTGATCATATTCTTTTTTTTTTAATCTTTTTCTTTTCCTTTTTTTTTCTTTTTTCCTTCTTTCCCGTTCTTTTCCCCTGGTTTCAGGTCTCTTCTGATTTGTTTACTGTATATTTTTCTGGGGTCGTTGTTACCCTGTTAGCATTTTGTTCTCTCATTCATCTGTTCTCCTCAGGACAAAAGGACAAGATGGAAAAAATCACCTAAAAGAAAAGAAAAGAGACAGTACCGACTGCCAGGGACCTAATCAAAATGGACATTAGTAAGATGCAGGAACTAGAGTTCAAAATGGACATTAGTAAGATGTAGGAACTAGAGTTCAGAATGACGATTATGAAGATACTAGCTGGGCTTGAAAAAAGTATGGAAGATATTAGAGAAACCCTTTCTGGGGAAATAAAAGAACTAAAATCTAACCAAGTCTAAATCAAAAAGGCTATTAATGAGGTGCAAAAAAAAATGGAGGCTCTAACTGCTAGGATAAATGAGGCAGAAGAGAGAATCAGTGATATAGAAGACCAAATGATGGAAAATAAAGAAGCTGAGAAAAAGATAAACAACTATTGGATCACGAGGGCAAATTTGAGAGAGAAGAGATACCGTAAGACGAAACAATATTAGAATAATTGGGATCCCAGAAGAAGAAGAGAAGGGCAAAAGGTATACTGGAGCAAATTATACTGGAGAACTTTCCTAACTTGGGGCAGGAAACAGGCATCAAAATCCAGGAGGCACAGAGAAACCCCCAAAAAATCAATAAAAATAGGTCAACACACCAACATCTAATAGTAAAACTTTCGAGTCTCAGAGACAGAGAAAATCCTGAAAGCAGCTCGGGAAAAGAGATGTGTAACCTACAATGGTAGAAACATTAGACTGGCAACAGACCTATCCACAGAGACCTGGCAGGCCAGAAAGGACTGGCATGATATATTCACAGCAATAGATGAGAAAAATATGCAGCCAAGAATACTATATCCAGCTAGGCTGTCACTGAAAATAGAAGGAGAGATAAAAAGCTTCCAGGACAAACAAAAGCTAAAGGAATTTGCAAACACAAAACCACTCCTACAAGAAATATTGAAAGGGGTCCTCTAAGCAAGGAAAGAGCCTAAAAGTAACACAGACCAGAAAGGAACACAGACAATACACAGTAACAGTCAACTTACAGGCAATACAATGGCACTAAATTAGTACCTTTCAATAGTTACCCTGAATGTAAATGGGCTAAATGCCCCAGTCAAGACAGGCTATCCGATTACATAAAAAAACAAGACCCATCGATACGCTGTCTGCAAGAGACTCATTTTAGACGCAGAGACACCCAAGAGACAGTACCGACTGCCAGGGACCTACTCAAAAATGACATTGAAAGTGAGGGCGTGGAAAAACATTTACCATGAAAGTGAGGGGGTGGAAAACCATTTACCATGCTAATGGACACCAAAAGAAGGCTAGGGTGGCAATCCTTATATCCGACAAATTGGATTTTAACCCAAAGAGTGTAATAAGAGATGAGGAAGGACACTATATCGTACATAAACGGTCTATCCAACACGAAGATCTAACAACTGTAAATATCTATGCCCCTAACATGGGAGCAGCCAATTATATAAGGCAATGAATAACAAAAGCAAAGAAAGACATCAACAACAATACAGTAATAGTAGGGGACTTTAACACCCCCCTCACTGAAAAGGACAGATCATCTAAGCAAAAGATCAACAAGGAAATAAAGACGTTAAATGACACACTGGACCAAATAGACCTCAGAGATATATTCAGAACATTCCATCCCAAAGCAGCAGAATACACATTCTTCTCTAGTGCCCATGGAACGTTCTCCAAAACAGATCACAAATCAGGTCTCAACCACTACCAAAAGACTGGGATCATTCCCTGCATATTTTCAGACCACAATGCTTTAAAACTAGAACTCAATCACAAGAGGAAAGTCGGAACGAACTCAAGTACATGGAGGCTAAAGAGCATCCTGCTAAAGAATGAATGGGTCAACCAGGAAATTAAAGAATTTAAAAAATTCATGGAAACAAATGAAAATGAAAACACAACTGTTCAAAATCTTTGGGATGCAGCAAAGGCAGTCCTAAGGGGAAAGTATACAGCAATATAAGCCTTTCTCAAGAAACAAGAAAGGTCTCAAATACACAACCTAACCCTACACCTAAAGGAGCTGGAGAAAGAACAGCAAAGAAAGCCTAAACCCAGCAGGGGAAGAGAAATAATAAAGATCAGAGCAGAAATCAATGAAATAGAAACCAAGAGAACAGTAGAACAGATCAATGAAACTAGGAGTTGGTTCTTTGAAAGAATTAATAAGATTGATAAACCCCTGACCAGACTTATCAAAAAGAAAAGGGACCCAAATCAACAAAATCATGAATGAAAGAGGAGAGATCACAACCAACATCAAAGAAATATGAACAATTAAGAATATATTATGAGCAACTATATGCCAGCAAATTAGATAATCTGGAAGAAATGGATGCATTCCTAGAGATGTATCAATTACCAAAACTGAACCAGGAAGAAATAGAAAACCTGAACAGACCTATAACCCCTAAGGATATTGAAGCAGTCATCAAAATTCTCCCAACAAACAAGAGCCCAGGGCCAGATGGGTTCCCAGGGGAATTCTACCAAATATTCAAAGAAGAATTAAGACCTGTTCTTCTGAAACAGTTCCAAAAAACAGAAATGGAAGGAAAACTTCCAAACTCGTTTTATGAGGCCACCATTAACTTGATCCTAAAACCAAAGACCCCATCAAAAGGGAGAATTACAGACCAATATCCCTGATGAAAATGGGTGCAAAAAATCTCACCAAAATACTAGCCAATAGCATCCAACAGTACATTAAAAGGATTATTCACCACGACCAAGTGGGATTTATCCCTGAGCTGCAAGGTTGGTTCAACATCCATAAATCAATGTGATACAATACATTAATAAAAGAACGAACAAGAACCATATGATCCTCTCAGTAGATGCAGAAAAAGCATTTGACAAAGTACACCATCCTTTCTTGATCAAAATTCTTCAGAGCATAGGGATAGAGGGTACATACCTCAATATCATAAAAACCATCTATGAAAAGCCCACAGTGAATATTATTCTCAATGGGGAAAAAATGAGAGCTTTCCCCCTAAGGTCAGGAACACAGCAGGGATGTCCACTATCACCACTGCTATTCAACATAGTACTAGAAGTCCTAGCCACAGCAATCAGACAACAAAAAGAAATCAAAGGCATCCAAATCGGCAAAGAGGAAGTCAAACTCTCACTCTTTGCAGATGATATGATACTTTATGTGGAAAACCCCAAAGATCCCACCCCAAAACTGCTAGAACTCATACAGGAATTCAATAAAGTGGCAGGACATAAAATCAATGCACAGAAATCAGTAGCATTCCTACACACCAAGAACAAGACAGAAGAAAGAGAAATTAAGGAGTCAATCCCATTTACAATTGCACCCAAAACCAAAGATACCTAGGAATAAATCTAACCAAAGAGGCAAAGGATCTGTACTCAGAAAACTATAAAATACTCATGAAAGAAACTGAGGAAGACCCAAAGAAATGGAAAAAGTTCCATGCTCATGGATTGGAAGAACAAATATTATGAAGATGTCAATGCTACCTAGAGCAATCTATACATTTAATGCAATCCCTATCAAAGTACCACCCACTTTTTTCAAAGAAATGGAACAAATAATCCTTAAATTTGTACGGAACCAGAAAAGACCCCGAATAGCCAGAGGAATCTTGAAAAAGAAAAGCAAACCTGGTGGCATCACAATTTTGGACTTCAAGCTCTATTACAAAGCTGTCATCATCAAGACAGTATGGTACTGGCACAAAAACAGACACATAGATCAATGGAACAGAATAGAGAGCCCAGAGATGGACCCTCAACTCTATGGTCAACTCATCTTCCACAAAGCAGGAAAGAATGTCCAATGAAAAAAACACAGTCTCTTCAACAGGTGGTGTTGGGAAAACTGGACAGCCACATGCAGAAGAATGAAACTGGACCATTTCCTTACACCACACATAAAAATAGACTCCAAATGGTTGAAAGACCTAAATGTGAGACAGGAGTCCATCAAAATCCTAAAGGAGAACACGGGCAGCAACCTCTACAACCTCAGCTCCAGGAACCTCTTCCTAGAAACATTACCAAAGGCAAGGGAAGAAAGGGCAAAAATGAACTACTGGGACCTCATCAAGATAAAAAGCTTTTGCACAGCAAAAGAAACAGTCCACAAAACCAAAAGACAACTGACAGAATGGGAGAAGATATTTCCAAATGACATATCAGATAAAGGGCTAGTAACCAAAATCTATAAAGAACTTATCAAACTCAACACCCAAAGAATAATCCAATCAAGAAATAGGCAGAAGACATGAACAGACATTTTTCCAAAGAAGACATCCAAATGGCTAACAGACACATGAAAAAGTGCTCAACATCACTCGGCATCAGGGAAATCCAAATCAAAACCTCAATGAGCTATATCATCTCACACCAGTCAGAATGGCTAAGATTAACAAGTCAGGAAATGACAGATGTTGGTGGGGATGTGGAGAAAGGGGAACCCTCCTACACTGTTGGTGGGAATGCAAGCTGGTGCAGCCACTCTGCAAAGCAGTATGGAGGTTTCTCAAAAAGTTGAAAATAGAGCTAGCATACAACCCAGCAACTGCACTACTGGGTATTTACTCCAAAGATACAAATGTAGGGATCCGAAGGGGTACGTGCACCCCAATGCTTATAGCAGCAATATGCAAGATAGCCAAATTATGGAAAGAACCAAGATGTCCACCGACAGATGAATGGATAAAGAAGATGTGGTGTATATATATACAATGGAATATTATGCAGCCATCAAAAGGAATGAAATCTCGCCATTTGCAACGAAGTGGATGGAATTGGAGGGTATTATGCTGAGCGAAATAAGTCAATCAGAGAAAGACATGTATCATATGATCTCACTGATATGAGGAATTCTTAACCTCAGGACACAAACTGAGGGTTGCTGGAGTGGTGGGGGGTGGGAGGGATGGGGTGGCTGGGTGATAGACATTGGGGAGGGTATGTGCTATAGTGAGCACTGTGAATTGTGTAAGACTGTTGCATCACAGACCTGTATCTCTGAAACAAATAATACATTATATGTTAAAACAAAAAAAGAAGAAGAAGAAGAAGAAGAATTAGATAGCAGGAAGGGAAAAATGAAGGGGGGGAATTCAGTGGAGGAGATGAACCATGAGAGACTATGGATTCTGAGAAACAAACAGGGTTCTAGAGGGGAGAGGGTGGGGGAATGGGTTAGCCTGGTGATGGGTATTAAAGAGGGCACATATTGAATGGAGCACTGGGTGTTATACGCAAATGAATCATGGAACACTACATCAAAAACTAATGATGTAATGTATGGTGATTAAGATAACATAATAAAATTATTTAAAAACAAGCTGTTTAAAAATGGTTAAGCAGTATCATTAGCCTTATTTTGTAGACAAGGGAAGTACATCTCAGAGACAATCCAAAAGCTAACATCATCCTCAATGGTGAAAAGCTGAAAACTTTTCCTCTGAGATCAGGAACAAGACAAAGACACCCACTCTAACCACTTTTAGTAACACAGTATGCTGGAATTCCTAACCAGAAAATGAAATAAAAGGCATCCACATTGGAATGGAAGAAGTGTAACTGTCACCATTTGCAGATAACATGATACTATATATAGAAAACGCTACAGACTCCACAAACTGTTAGTACTACTAAATTCAGTAAATTTGCAGGACACAAAATCAATACCCCAAAATGTGGTGCATTTCTATACACTAATAACAATCAGAAAGAAATTAGGAAAACAGTCCCATTTACATTTGCATCAAAAAGAATACAATACCTAGGAACAAATTTCACCAAGGAGGTGAAAGTCTCTACACTGAAAACTGTTAACATTAATGAAAGAAACTGAAGAAAATACAAATAAATGAAAAAATATTCTAAGCTCATGGATTGGAAAAATACTGTTAAAATGTCCATACTACCCAAAGCAGTCTACAGATTCAACACGATCCCTATTAAAATTCCCATGGCATAGCTCACAGAAATATAACAAACAATCCTAAAATTTGTATGGAACCAAAAAAAGACCCGGAATGACCAAAGCAATTTTGAGAAGGAGGAACAAATCTGGAGGCATCATGCTCTCTGATTTCAGATTATGACGCAAGGCTGTGATGATGAACACAGCACAATACTGGCAAAATAGGGAAACACATATCAGTGGAGCAGAGCCCAGAGCCCAGAGCCCAGAGCTAAACTGACACATAGATGGTCAATTAATTTATACTAAAGGAGCTAAGAATATACAATGGGAAAAGGACAAGGTCTCCAATAAATGGTGCTGGGAAAGCTAGACAGTGCCACATGCAATAGAGTGAAAATGGACCATTATCTTATATCATGAAAAAGTTAGTTCAATACGAATTGACTTGAATGTAAGACTCAACCATAAAACTAGAAGAAAACAGAGACAATTAGTTCCTTGACATCAGGGACTCAGATTTGACACCAAAAGCAAAGGCAACAAAAAGCAAAAATACACAAGTGTTACCATGTCTAAGTGAAAAATTTCTGCACAGCAAAGGAGACCTTTGACAAAAAAAATAGGAAAAAAAAATACTTATCATATATCTGATAAGAGGCTAATACCCAAAATATATGGAGAACTCATACAACTCAAAAGCAGAAAAATAAAACAATCCAATTAAAAATAAATGGACAGAGGCTCTGAATAGACATTTTTCCAAAGACGACAAACGATGGCCAGAAAGTACAAGAGAATATACTCCAACATAACTAATCAATGGGGGAGAAATAAGGATCAATAATAAACTATCATCTCACCTCTGCTGGAATGGCTGTTGTCAAAAAGATAAGAAATAACAAATGTTGGCAAGGATGTGGAGAAAGGGGGGCCCTTGTATGCTCTTGGAAAAGTAAATTGGTGCAGCCACTGTAGAAAACAGTACAGAGGTTCCTCAAGAAATTAAAAATTAGAACTACCCTATTATCCAGCAATTCCAATTCTGGGTATTTATCTGAAGAAAATGAAAACACTGATTCAAAAAGATACGTGCATGCGTGCCTGGCGGGCTCAGCTGGTAAAGCATATGACTCTTGATCTCGGGTTGTGAGCCCCACATTTAGCACAGAGTTTACTTAAAAAAAAAAAAACAATAAAAAGATATATGGCCCCCCATGTTCACTATAGCATCATTTACAATACTCAGAACATGTAAACAAACCTGAATGTTCATGAATTGATAAAGAAAATGTTCACACACACACACACACACACACACACACACACACACACACACCCCGGAGTATTACTCAGCCATAAAAATAATGAAATCTTGCCATTTGGGACATGAATGGACCTCGAGGGCATTAAGCTAAGTGAAGTAAGTCAGACAGAAAAAGATAAATATCTTAATGGTCTCACTTTATGTGGAATCTAAAAACAAAACCAAAACCAAGCTAACAACAAAAGAACTCACATGACTATAGAGAACAGACTGGTGGTTGCCTTAGGCAGAGTGTAAGGGGGGGGGCAAAACTGGTGAAAAAAGGTCAAAAGGTACAAATTTCCAGTTATAAAATATGTCATGAGGAAGGAATGTACAGCATAGGGATAACAGTAAATAACATTGTATTGCGTATTTGAGAGTAGCTAAGAAAGTAGATCTTGAAAGTTCTCACCACAAGAAAAAAAGTTTTAACTCTGTAACGGTGACAGATGTTAACTAGACGTTTTGTGATGATCATTTTGCAATATATACAAATATCAAATCATTACATTGTACATCTGAAACTAAAATACTGTATCAATTATACCTCAATAAAAAATTGTGAAGCACGTATCATTAGCTTTATTTCTCAGACAAGGGAAGCAAACCTCAGAGGCACACAACCAGGAGAGCAGAGATTCAGAAAAACCAGGTCAGCTGTCCCCAAATACCAGCGTTACTTTTTGTTCTTTGTTTTTTGCTTTTTTTAACTATACCCTCCGGCCCCTCAGAATACTCAGGGTGTTAAGAAAGGGTGCAGATCTAAAATCCACCTGACCCTTTCATCAAAGTAGGTTGCTTTGCTGTCCTCAAACTCTCCCATTGCTACCAATTCCTGTTCTGTTGAATACTTATTTCTAGTTGGATACCATAAAATCTGATCTTTAAAGGTTACAACAGAGCATACTTACAAACCTTAAAAGAAAGCATGCCTCCATACAAAAAGTTTCACCCAACAAACTCTGCCTCTCTGAATTTCAAAGTCTAAAAAGCTACCAAAAGACAATCTTTCCCCCAAATGATTAAAAAGATAAAGAGATGCATCATAAACAAAGTGGTGACCCTCTAGTTCAGTGTTCTCAGCCCCAGCGGACCCAGGGCCCCCCTTTTCAACTCAGGTTCTGCTCCAAAACTCAAACACAATATACCCTAGCCATATAGTTTTTAAAAAACCAATATAATACCCTAAATACAAATGCCTCTACGGTCTTCTACACAGATAAAATACTATTATTATAATGCACACGACTCAAATCACAAAAGCAGCCATGCTGAACGAGGCCCAGAATACACTCCAATGGTCTGGATCTAAGAAACATGCTGTCTTTTTGAACATGTTCAAACAAATGTGACCCAAAGGAGAAATGTAAAGTTGAGTTTCTTCACCCATAATAAAACAAGAAAGGCATTTTATTAAGAAAAATCTATAGACTCCGTACATAGGATAGTTCAGGGCTAGAATTATTCTTAGAGAGTGGAGGTCAACATTTCAAGTTCCTTTGTTCCATTTCCACACCATCTCTGTTAAACAATTGCTATGTGGCTATTATTTCTCAGCACATCAGAATCTGGTTCAGTACTTGCACTTCTACTAACCAACTCTGCGGTCTTTACTTTGACCATCTGTGACTTCGTTTTTATTCTCTAAAATTACATAAGCTATACAATCCCTTGCTGTGAATCTTTTGTCCAGAACAAGCTACTTACCTGTTGCAACAAAAATTCCAATTATTCAACACTTTCACACCGCCAGTTCATATACTCATTTTAACTACAATTCATACTTTTCCCCCAGTGAATACCATCATTACTTACTGAAATCTGTCTCAAAATTACACGTGCCCACGGCATCATCTTTCTAGGTGTGTGTATACCTAAACATTAACCTACCAATATTCCCAAATTCTTCTATATTCCTTTCACATGGTTTTCCCTCCACGTGGTCACTTAAATATTATCTTTTAGTCTGTTCATGCTGCTATAACAGAATACCACAGACTGGGTAGCTTCTATTAGCAATAATCAATAAAAACATATTTCTCATAGTTCTAAAAGCTGGAAAGTTCAAGATTAATGAGCCAGCATGATAGTATTTGGGGGAGTGGCCTCTTTTAGGTTGCAGACTTATCACTGCATGCTCACATGATGGAAGGAGCTAGGGATCTCTCTGGAGCCTCTTTTATGAGGCACTCATCTCATAGGGTTCCACCAACACGACATAAGCACCTCTCAAAGGCCCCACCTACCAACTCCATCACCTTTGGGGCTAAGATTTCAATATATGTATGGAGGTGGGGGAGACACCAACATTCAGACCACAGCAAATACCTCTTCTTTTTTTTCCTAATAAATGGACAGCTCTCCTTTCAAACCTGTAATTAAAATTCTCAGGGAAGACAGTGTTAGTTTGACAATCAAAATGGACTCTAGGGAATGATGAAGACTTAGAGAAATAGTTTACTATAATAGGAATCAATATTACTAAGGTATTTAATAGATGGTTTTCATTTTAAAATACAGCTATCAATATTTCCTACGTGGCATAAAAATTAGTTGCGGGCATTTTAGAGTAATAAGTAGATTCACCAAATGTTCTTCCCATTACACAATAATTCTGGAGCTATGCCAGCCTGTCTTTGAAGCTAAATTGGTGTAAGAAGAAGTGATAGACCAATAGTCCTATGTTGAGGCTGACAGATGAAGATATACTCTAAAATAATGAAAGCCAGTATTTATGGAAGACTTATGTGCTAGGCCATGTTCTGAGGACTATACACATACTAACCAACTTAATACATATTAGGAGCCTATAATATCGATAACTGTTTATTGTTCTGTTAACACGTAAGGCAATTTCCCTTACTTATATTAGAAGCTCATGCATATGCATGAATCACGTGTTCTGTGTGAACGCATACATATATAATACAAACACACATCAATGTAACTGTACGCCGTGTGTGTGTGTGTGTGTACACATGTGTGGGTAAATGTACAAATAGATTTGGCTAGAGAAAGAAAACACACATATGGTCCCAATTTAAAGATTGGGATTTTAAGGATTTTTCAATCAGTACACTTGATAACCACATCCTTCTAGTCAGTAAATACAGAAACATAATTCTAGTGTCAGTTTTCCATTGGCAAGTTTATTAGAAGATTAAATTGTTGACATATGCAAACTGATTTCCACAGCTCCAACTGACTGATAGCTTTAGACACAAGTCACATAACGGTTCTGTTGTGACTCCTGTCATACAGAAATTCATACAAATCATGCAGAAATCACCAGCTGAAATATGTTATACTTGCCACTGCCAAGATAACTTGGTACCACAATTCAGCTTCCTATACGGCTGGGATCGTCGCCCAGGGGGAAAACAAAGCGCTTCTCCGGGCAGGAGCCCAGGATCCCAGCCAAACCCTCGCAGGTGCCGGAAAGTCTCCCTCGGACATGGGTATGATAATTATTTACTAGTGGGTTCTCTAATTAAAAAAAAAAAAAAACATAGACACAGAACAGGTACATGAGTACCCCTATAATTTCAACTTAATTATGACAATATTCACTCTCTTTAAAAAGAGAAGGAGCCCACAAACTTCTCCCAGGGCAACCAACTACTCTAAAACCTGAGTGAAAACCTGGCACAAAGCAAATCAGATGTCCCTAAGTGGTAGCATGCCAACCTGTTTTATAGAATTATTACTGATGCTTATAAAAATTTTTTGGTCATTTATCTAAGTGACAAAAATTTACTGAGTGCCTACTACGTGTGGATGTTGCTCTAGATGCTGGGGATACAGTACAGAGTAAGTATGTGTTCTCATGACCGCATGTTCCAGTGGGAGGGGCAGACTGTAAACAGATTAAATCAATCCATCAATCAAAACTGCAGGCTCTGATCTGAGGAAACCAAAGAACTGTATCAGAGTTAATGGGAACATTCTGAGGCATGAGGCACAATATAATTATAAGGTATAAATGTTCTACATGTTCTCAATAACTATCACTTTTTCAGATCTCTGATGCAAAGGTACATGTTTCCTGTTTCTTTTATGTCATTGCCTAAATGCACTACACTGTCCTGAGCAAAGTTTGGTACATTAAAAATAATACTTTAACAGTAAAAATTAAATCAGCAACCTGAATCAGGAGTGAGACACAGCATTTAATGAAACCAGTTCATCCCGTCTGGCCCACCTATTTTCCCTTCAGAAACCCCAGTGCTGCGGAAGCCCTTCATTTCTGTTTTTCAAACACCATATTTAACTCCTCCCAAAATAACCACCCCCATCACTGAGGTTAACCCCATACCACTGGCAAAGACACACTCATGCATGACCACTACCACGGCTGCTATAACCAAGGTTTGAAAAGTTCGATGAGAAATCAAAACCTAAATTCCTCAGGTCTCTGCCATGAGAGCTGCTGCTCTAGCTCAGGTGGCAATACGAACACTTCCTATCTGCTGGGAATTTACCTCACCCTACCCAGCTCCAAGTATTCAGCGGGAAACACCTTGTCAGAAATGATAACAATCAGAATGAAGCTTTTGGAGGTTTTCTAGACAGAGACAGGAAGATGTTTTGAGGTAAAGGGCATTAGCTCAAGGGAGAGATAAAGCTGGAATTGATACCAATGTGGACGATCCTTGTCCCCTAAGCCCAGCCAGGAGTTCTGTATAGATGTGGATTCACCTGCCTCTCCCACTGCAGTGCTGTTACCAGACACATGGCAATCACTCTGAGCTTTGACTCAAAGAGAAACTCTGATGGTGGAGGAACCAAAGACGCAACCTCTATTCTAAAAACCACCTTAATTTGGGTGGTCTAACCTCAACAAGAAATCCAGGTTTGTGTGTATGGGTGTCTGAATACACATAGCCATACAATAAACATAAGTGTATACACATACAAACACATACAAACATACGTGTACACGTGCGTGCGGTTCCCCATGTCGTTGGCAGGAGTCACTCTCTAATTGTGCTAATTGTGCTATGGCACAAGCCATCCAATTTCTCTTACACAATCCTTCTCTTGACCAAGTAAGGTCTAATGAAGAAAGTTTCCTCAAGGTCCAATCGGACTAGTTTGCAAGTTTCTTCTCACTCCTAATCTGGGCACTAATTCCTTCCTTATCCTCATCATCCACATCCAAATCACCCATTTCTCTACCTCCTAAGCACTCCTGGGCTTCTCTCCATCTTCACTGCTACTGCCCTGGCCCAGGCCACCACCATGTCTCAGCTGGACAAGAGCAACCGCCTCCCGACTGCCCTCTACGGCCACACCTGCCTCTAGGATTCATCAAACACAGAGTGGTCAGAAACAACTTCTCTGACTCACATCTCATCACGTCACACCCATGGTTCCATCCCTTTCGTGTTTGCCTTGACCTTAATTCTTCACATTTAATATCCCTCCAGTAGGTTTTCATTTTTCCAATACTGCCAAGTAATTAACTAAATTCTGACACAGATGCCAGGCTCAAGTCCATGCTGTTAGCTGTGCTTCTGACTGACCGACAAGTCAGATTCCCACAACTTCTCCTCAGGTCTGATTAATTTGCTAGAAAGGTTCACAGAACCCAGAGAAATATTTCTTACACTTAACAGCTTATTTTACAGAGTATTATAAAGGACAGAGATGGAAAGCCAGATGAAGAGGTATATAGGGCAAAGTATGTGGAAAGGGGTGAGCTTCCATACTCTCTCTGGGCACACCAATCTCCCTGAATCTTCACATGTTCACCAACTCAGAAGCTCTCTGAACCCCATCCTTTTGGGTTTTCATGGTGGCTTTGTTACACAGACGGAATGATTAAATTACTGGCCATTGGTGGCTGGACTCTATCTCTAGCCCCCTTTTCCCCTCCCTTGAGGTCCTGAGATGGGACTGAAGTCCAAGCCTGTAATCATATGATTGGTTTCCAGGGCCAAAGCCTCCACCCTTAAGTCACATAGGGGCTTTTCAAGTCACTCATTAACATCACAAAGACACTTTTACTGCTCTCATCACTTAGAAAATTCCAAGCACTTTAGGAACTTCTATGCCAGGAACAGGACAAAGATTAACTATATACTTATTACAAATCACCATTATAAATCTTATTATAAATCACAATTGTCCTTAATCCTTTACATTTTCAGGCCCCATATATCCTTGCAATAGGGCCTGCAGAGCCCTTCTTGACCTGGCCTGTGCCAGCCTCACTCTAGGACACACTTTCTCTCATCTTCTCCTTCCAAGGGGCTTTTCTCAGTGTTCCTCAAATCGCCTTATTCTCTTCAGTCTTATGGCTACCACACACGTCATCCACTACACCTCACCTAGAGAGCCCCTGCTCATTCTTTGTGTACCATCCTTAAGGGCATTTTCTCAGGAAAGTCTTCCCAGCCTTCCCGTTCTCCAGGTTAATTCACCCTGTTACAGATGCCCACAAAATTCATGACACTTAAAAAGAATTAAGAGTACAGAGAGGGCCTGCCTCCTCAGGTTCAAATCCTGACTCGACTACTTCTAAGCTGTGAGATCTTGGGGAAGTCTCTTAATTTCTCTGTGCCTCAATTTCCTTATCTCTAACATGGGGATAATAATACCTACTTCATAAGTTTATTAAGAGAATTAAAGGGGATGAAAATGTTTAGAATACAACCTTCCATATAGTAAGCACTCAAGAAATGTTAGCCGATGGTATCATTATTATTACTGTTATAGTTTATGAAGTGGAGTATTAGCATGGTTTGCCACTAAAACCCTGATGGCTCGGGGCGCCTGGGTGGCTCGGTCAGTTAAGCGTCTGCTTTCGGCTCAGGTCATGGTCCCAGGGTCCTGGGATCGAGTCCCCACATCAGGCTCTCTACTCGGCAGGAAGCCTGCTTCTCCCTCTCACACTCCCCCTGCTTGTGCTCCCTCTCTCGCTCTCTCTCTGTCAAATAAGTAAATAAAATCTTAAATAAAATAAAATAAAATAAAACCCTGATGGCTCAAAACACAGATACTAACTAACCCCAATTCCACTTCAATATATTTTATTCAAAATCTAGAGGTTTCTCTATGAAGCTAAAAGAAATGACAATCATCAGTTAACATTTACTTATTCCCTTATTCTGCCCTACATAAATGAGAAGGATGCACCCAGAGAAGACACAGCATCTTATGCCTGGTGGGAGCCATGACTGTACAAGTTTCTCTGGTCTCTCGACTGAGTGAAAGGGTTAACAGGAGTATGAGTTCAAATTATATAAACCCCATCCAATATTCATCTACTCAAAGGTGTTCCTTAAACTTCCCTCAGTTTCATCAGGGAAGACTATGGATCAAAGAGCTCACTTCACGCAGATAGTGTTTCAGGAAAGGCAGAGGTATCAAATTTATCCCTGGCAGGATAGATGTGGACAGGACCTGCCCCCAAACCCACAGCAAGACTGGGGAGACTCAGGCAAAGATGGGAGGGTGTGTGCTCGGCTTAGGAGATCTAACTAGGTGGGAAAAGTTCCTGAAGTGTGTTCTTATATTGATTTTTTTGAAACACAAATAGTTTAAGCCAAACGACAGCCTGACATTGAAGGGATCCTTTTAAAATGTTTCTGTAAAGCAGATTCTCCTTCAAAATGAATGGGGAAAAAGACAAGTGGATTTAGTCCTTGAATTGTCCACCAGATTCACCGTTCACAGGCTGAGGCTTCAACAAATTAAGCCTAGAGAGTGGGAAGGTATCACCTATACCTGTAGGTAGGAAAGTTGATACGTATGTTGAAGAAAAAAGGATGTGATGGTTATACAAGTATATTTAAAAGTTGCTTTTGCTGTGCAAATACAATGTAAGATACCACTATGAAATCTGAATCTTTACTAAAAGGATTTACTTCAGTCACACACACCTATAACATTAGAACATTCCGGTTTAAAATAGGATCTGCAGTCCCCACAAGGCTTGCACTGATCTGTCATTTCTTTCTTTGAATCATCTCCCCAACCTCCATCCTTCCTACTGTGAGCACAGCCGGCTTCTCTCAGCAGTCTCTCTTGGATGGCCTTTGTAACTCTCCCTCCTAGCCATCCCATATTATTTCTGTCTTATTCAACTACTCAACTACCTATTCACTGATTTCAATTTCTTGGCCTAAGCTCCCTTCCCTGCCCTCCATTACCATACACAATTTGCTTCCAATCCAGGCATCCAAGACCTTCCCTCCCTCTATGTCCTCCCTCTGCTCTGGTGGGCCTTCCTCTTTCCCACAGCACGCCATCCTCTGTCCCCTGCACTCACTCCCTGCTCTTTGCACTTGCCTGGGTTATCTTGTACTGCTTCCTCTCTGTAACCCCACCTCCTCCCTGTCACAGAGGTCATTTAGTTACTTCCACTTTCCATCATGTTTAGCTTGGGGCTGGTCACTGTGCTGTAGATTCTTTCAGGGTAAGGTCATGACTTAAGATTCATTTGTATTAACACAATGCTAAGTACAATCATGCAGCAAACGTATGACTTGCCAACCCATATTCTTCTGTAAAAGTACAAAGGGTCAATGTTCTTTTTTTTTTTTAAAGATTTTATTTTATTTATTTTACAGAGAGAGACACAGTGAGAGAGGGAACACAAACAGGGAGAGTGGAAGAGGGAGAAGCAGACTTCCCGCCCAGCCGGGAGCCCGATGTGGGACTCAATCCCAGGACCCTGGGATCATGACCTGAGCCGAAGGCAGACGCTTAATTGACTGAACCACCCAGGCGCCCAGGTCAATGTTCTTTTGAAAATCCTATCTTCCTCCTGCAGCAGCAGAAACAAAAATAGGAAGGCATCTCCATGCTCTATGCCCCCACGAGTGGCAAGGAAGCTTCCTGAAGCCTGGTGAAGTGTATTCACTGAATCTGAAGCTTTACAGGGGAACAGAAAGAGCAGTGGGAAGAAGCTCATGAGAAGACAGAAGAAGGTAGCACCTAGGAACAAGAATGCTGGGGAGGATAGGTCTTATTTGAGGAGACTAAAAGGTCTTTTGTGATTAAACCAACTACGTCTTGCATTCCAGAATTCGGATCTATAGTAATGGGCAGTCATTTATACGTTCAAGACTTCAAGGAAGGGCTTTAAAAAGATTATTCCTAAAGCAGTGAAAAATACATTGAGCAGGATAATCTTGAAGGCACAGAAGTCTTCAAAGAAGTTTCTGAAGTATTTGAGATGTGTAGCATGGACTTCTCACCACAAAACATCTCATCAGGCCCCCTCCCAGCACGTTTTGGTACCAGGATTCCTCTAGCCTACACCGAGACTCTACTAGCCACATCCCCAATTCGGTTCCTGAAGAGAGGACTGAATATGGAGAACACAGCTGGGGTGGCGGGGGCTTCACTGTGACTTGGGGAAGGGGCACAGGAAGAGCAGGAGAGGAGAGGATCCTGAAGCATTTTGTAAACTGGCAGATGGCATCACAGCTTCTCTTTAGAGAGGCAAAGCTACTTCCTGGAGGAAACATGATAAAATAATGATAAGAAGAAGATTACAATTGTATTCAAGGACGTGAAAAGCAATGACTGAACCCTCCTCTCCTCTCCTCTCAAATGTGGAAGAACCCATACTCCTGATCCCCCAAAGAATTTCTAGAATTCCCCCATTCCAGTAGCCTCAAGAGTTTTTTCAGACTCTAAGATTATACCAACCCTGATCTACTTTATCCAGATTTAGTATGTGCTCTCTCTTCCACTCCCTCCAGACAGCCCCTGTCATGTCCCCTTGCAGACATCCTTGCCCACACAGATTTGGAAGGCAGCTGTATCACCCCATTCCAGGAATCAGTGCAATGAAGACAAGGATCATTGGTCCTCAGTAGCATGAAAAGGCCTGGGCAAACAGGGCCCTGAGTCCCTGACCAAACCTCTCTCTCAGACCAAAAATATATTGCTACTTTTTAATCTCTCTCTATAATAGACTCATCTGTGGGCCAAGTAGTTTAATGAGCTGCCTTCAATCTCTAGCTTCCAGACTTTTCCCCAATTTTGTGGCAATCCAAATGGGAAATAACAGCCTCCCCCGTGTCAGGAACAAGCTCGAGGGAGACCGGCCTTTTGAGAGTCACTGTCCAGTCCCTCATGTCTTCTCACACACAGTCATCCAGTTACTCTGTATCACACACAGCCCCCAAGAACCGCATAATTCTGCTCGACTCTTATCACTTATGCATCCTATGGGGCAGAGGAAGGGAAGGGAAGAGGAGAGGAGAGGACAGGGGAGGAGGAAAAAGGCAGAGGGGAAAAAGGGAAAAAGGAAGGAAAGGGAAGGGAAGGGAAAGGGAAGGGAAGAAGAGGGGAAGGAAAGAGGAAAAGAAAGACAAAGGAAAAGGGAAAACAAGCACGGACGGACGGACGGACGGAAGGGAGGGAAAGAAAAGCGATCAATAATTCTCGGGAAGTTTACTAAAATAATCTGTATTTAAATCTTTTAAATGGAACTTGATTCACTGATTAGACTTTTCTATTAGTGTCTCTGCCACTGATACTTAGTCTAGAGATGGTTAATTCACTGCTGGATACAATCATGTTTACGTTGACCCAGCAATCACCTAGGAAAACGTCAGCGACCCGTAATCAAAAAAACATCTGTGGGTCCCGAAGGACAGATGTTACAGATGGTGCAGGTCCAGTGGAAGAGCAGACTGATGGACCAAGACAGGCCAGAGACCTGCAGAGAGAACCTGAAGGAGAAGAGGGCAGAGCTCTGGAGGAAACTGTTCCCTTCTACAAAAGTTACGTGTTTGGCCTAATGTGGCGAAAAATGCTAACTACTTTACTTTAGACTCCTAAATATCTCTCAGTCCCTTCCTGCCCTTAACCACGTTCGCTCTTTCTCTCTATCCAAACTTAGGAACTCACTTTATTTATTTATTCATATTTTAGTTCAAAAACTTTCCATGCCTCCTACCTCCCAACTTAACAGTCCCCAACTCTCACTGCCTTGTTTATAATCCCAGTCTTCACAATGCTACCAGGGTAATGCTTCTTAAAAAAAAAAAAATAATAATAATAATAATAAATAAGCCAAAGAGGCAACTGACCTATTTTAAAATCCTAGAGATTCCACCCTGCCAGCGGCCTTCAAATCCAGGCCCCAGCCTAGGTTCTTCAAACTCACTCTCTTTCACCTTGGACTCAGCAACACAAGCCGCATGCCCTAAGCATCACGTAACCTCTCAGCCATTTGAGAGGACACTCTCCCTGACGCTCCCCAGAGATCCTCTCCTTCCTCTTCGTTCTTACGGTCCTTCAGGCACACAACTATTAGGGTTCCAATTAATCTGACTGCTTATCTTTCTACCTAAGAGGATGGTGGGCTCCTAGAGGGCAGGGACCCTCCTTGGGCATGTTCAGCGGGTGCTTAATAAACATCTGTTGTTTATAAAGGAGGAAGAGAAGTTTAGGGCTCACACACTTATTTGGTCAGCCAAACAGAATGACAACTTCTCCTTCAGAAATGGCAAAACCTCAAAAGGTAATGTCCATCGCAGCAGAAGATAACAGGTCCGCAGGCAGTTACCTTCCCACAGGTACACAACCACATCAGTTTAGGGTACTGGCAAGCACAGCTGGGCAAAAGCCAACTCCCGCAGAGTGGCCACATTTGTCTTTTTAAGGGGCGGCAACAACAGCATCTGTCAGGATGAGACTGAACAGAGGAGTTCAGAAACAAGCAGAGCTGTAACACGATGCACCAGTATCTGGTTGGAGTGCAAACAAGGTACGCTTTCTTTTTCTAGTACACAGCGGGCACCATGCCAAACACACACAGTGTCTGCTATTTTTGCAAGTCTAATAGGGGTCTGTGGAGGGGAGGGGTAGGAGATCGGCAGTTCATAATGACTCTCATTATGTCTGGTGCATTTTGAGCCAAGATTAGACACTAGACAATCCTCTGTCCAGTGTCAAGGGCTTTCAACTGCCCTTTCATCAGGGTAATTCCACTTCAAACTAATTTAGGTTTCTTATAACCCAAGCTACCAAAACTGATACACTTCACTGTTTTCAGCCCAGAAAAAGAGGTCAATGTCTGCTCCAGATAGAAATCCAGTGCTTGGGTTCAGGGTCTGTGACTGCTATGCAAGAGTTTTGACAGAAACATGCCACCATGAAATCTCGTGCTCTCTCTTCAGAGATCGAAGTGAGAATGCCTCTGAGAACCTGTGGCCCTTCTCACTGTCACGTCTACTTCTTTGGATTACAGTCCCTTCAACATAAAGCCAGGAAAACAGTTTTGGGAGACCTCCAGAGAATAGTTGGAGCTTGATAATTTCCACTAAAATCAACATGGTCGTGTGCGTTTCACTCCAGGATAAAAACTAGATTCTGTAGCTGTTTTTTAAGTCTAAACAGCAAAAATAACAAATCTCTAAACTAGATCTTTACAGTCAAATTAGAAAGCAGTACAAACCGGTGCTGACTTTTAACAATTATTCACTGAATTTTCAAGTAAGAATATCAAGCTTTATTCTTCTAAGTGTGCAACAGGTTTAATGACAATATAGGGGGTCATGTACAAAGGTTTCAAGAAAACAAAGATGAGATTTATACAAGTCAAGCACAGAACATGGGAAGGGAAAGTGGGAAGTGGATAATAAAACTGCCTATAAAACTTCCCCACTTCTCTGATTCTAAAAATTCATAATACTTAATTTCAAACAGAACCAACATCACCATGTCCCTCTGAGAAAGTTAACTGAGTGTTATTTGGTTTCACGAAAAAACACAGGTTAACATAGGGATCCTAAGTCCTGGCAAAGATCACATAAAGGGGGGAAAAAAACCCAACAAACCAAATGACAATGACTTATTAAATAAGAAAGGCTATATTTCAAAGGTCCAAAACTTACTTTATGAATATGAAATAACTCTAAAAGCATGGGTTTATGTTAATGTTTTAATTATCGATTAAATAAGAGTCATCTTACATCACGTAGATCTGTACACGTACTTACCCCCTTAAAGTTCATGTGCTCTGAGAACAGGGGCACTCACAACAAGCAGCAGCACTCACGTCTGCCATCACTTACATAAACGGTACTTTGGCAAATGCTCTTAAGAGGCATTTAACATATGAGATTTGTAAAATAAACTTTTTCTTGATGTGTAACACACAAACAAAAAAATGTACATGGAAGTGTAACGCTTACACACTAAATATATTTGTGTAACCGGCACCCATGTCCACAAACAGAACATACCAGCACCCCAAAAGCCACCCTTAAATGTTCACAGCTTGACTTGACTGAGGCAAAATGTGTCTAGAAATGCTGCCCTTACTTACCCTGAAATCATTACAGGTCAACTAGGTTCACTGCTGCTTAAAGAACTTCTATTCTGGAACCCATGGATCATTGTGCTGCATTTAACAGCAACTCTAGATTTATGGAGAGAACCAAACTCTCAAAAGCATCTTAAAAATCAATAATTTAAAGTTAAGACGTCAAGCCCCAGCCAAAGTCACCCTAATGTTCAAAAGGCAAGCCAACACTGAAGGCCAAATTACACAACTCATCAATGTGAGCTGTGCGTTCAAGTCTTACGTATGTAATCGAATAAAATAGGCCTGGAAATTCTACAATAGCTGTAGGCTTCTACTACTCTGCAACTCCCTGATTTTTTAAACAAAAGTTTATAGTAAATATCTGTAAGTAGATTAGCCTTCTAATTACTAAATTAATTTTGCAATCGTGCAAACCCCCTCTGTGCCTTTTTCCCCTTCTCTCCCCATCCTCTATCTTCTCACCTCTTGGCGCTCTCAAAAATGTGTCTTCAGTCTTCAATAAGCCTTGCCAAAAAAAAAAAAAAAAAAAAAAAAAAAAACTGCATTCCTAAATCTGAAATCTCAATCTGTACTCGCATACCAGCTGGGATGCTCTATTCAAAGAAAGCGGCAAGGCAGCTCAGAGCTGGATTTTTCAGCAACAAAAGACACAAAGCACTTTTCCATTTGGGGCTGCAGAGGGAGCCAGAACCATGCAATGCAAGCAAGTTATAAGTGTTCCTAGAACTGGATGAATCCGATGGAGAAAAATATAAACACATACACACACATCTCACATACCACACACTCAGGGCACACACACGCCCATCCAGACCTCAGGCCTGAAGAGATTTTGAAAGAATATTTTGTGCATTCAGAGAGGAAACATCTCATAATTTATTCTATGAGGGGGAGGTGAACAATGAAAGGAAAATAAAGGTATTTTGTTCCATCAAGTGAAAAGAGAATGGACTGTAAAGGGAGTCATCAATTCCAAGATTCCTCAGCCAAGGTAAGTTATCAACACTCTCAAATTGGCAGGCAGGCTATCAACACTCTCAAATTGGCAGGCAGGCTATCTGACAAGGGGGTATATACAGTCTTTTATCTTCAAGAGCTCTTTATTCAATTTCTCTGGAACAGAGTTTATTAGAAGCTGACCTCTATGTTCTTTTTCCTCTAAAACATAAGACTGGGTCGAAGTACAGCTGGGGAGGACCAAGAGGAAGGGAAGAGAAGGGAGCAAATACTTTCAAATGGTAAGACTAGCAAGACAAAAATGGAAATAAGCAATCCCTGACTGATCCCTACCCAAATCAGTGATGCTGCCGCAAGGTCACATAGGGAGATCCAACAAGCCTTGCACCTCAAGAATCTCTCCAATTACAGTAAAAATACCATGACGAATACAGCAAAATGAGAAAGATACTCTGATCAATGGCAAAACAACAGTTAACTAGTAATTCTAAGTAATAAAGAATTCATTCTCTGACAGCTCTTTCACAACATACCAAAGACATATAATAACAAGCTACAGTGATGTAGACGTGCTTTATACTGTAATACAGGAGATAGTTAAGAATCTGTATGATACAGAGATTCTAGGTAAAGCCTTAATGAGGTACTGAATGCCTTAAGCGCTAGCCTACCTGGTCACATCATCAAATATTTAGTGAATACTCCTATCCCAGGGGCTGTATGAGTTTCTACAGGTATAAGAATGACAAATCTGGTTTTAAGCAGCATACCAAGTGGTGGGGAAAACAGAAAAAGCAAAAAAAAAAAGTGTGTGTGTGTGTGTGTGTGTATACACACATAAAAAAATGTGAGGAAGGTAGTAGTAGAACCAAGATCCAAAATGTAGTAAGGACATTAAGGCTCAGTCTGGAAAAGTATAAATCCTCCCAAAAGATATTATTTTCCTTAAAATATTTAAGTACATATACTCACCATGAAATACTTTTGCTCTATCAAATTTGAAAACATGCACATGTAAGAAATATTCCCCAACTACATACTTTATAAAGGGCACGGTACTAGGGTACCAGAATTTCTGACTATTCTGACAATATTCCCTCCATTTCAATTATGTTTCTTTGTTTTTGATAAAGGTTAATGATAATGGTATCACTCTGAAAATTTTTAATATCAAATAGAAAACAACTGTCAAATATATTAGAAAGCAAGAAAGGACTTGGAGGAAGAGTCATTTCACCAAAAAGACAAAGCAGGGAAACATGAATTATAGTCTTGAGCTTGGCTGAAAAGAGATGATGATATCTTAAAAGAAATAAGGGATTGGCCATTTCTGGTCAAGATATTTTAAGAGACCCCAGACTGACCCCTTTGCCTGAAACAACAAAAAATACCCATCAAAATATATGAAACAATGCTTTTCCACCAGACACTGGCTGTGAGGCAACTAAAAACATAATCCCCAAGAAACAGGAAGCAAATGAGGAAATCCCTACGCCTCCCCAACTTACTGCCTGAAGTGTCCACAGTGTAATTCAAGGAAGGAAAACTGAGGCAGAACCAGGCAGACTCCATGAGTTGAAAGTCTGAGGACACCAAGGCAGACAGAATTCACATGAGAGAGAATTACACAGAGCAAGAACCCTGGAGATCTACAGAGTTCCCCTGAGGATACAGCAGAGGAGAGATCAACACTTAAGAGGAAACTTCAGGAGGCTGAGGGAAAAAACATACAAAGGGTTCAGAAGGCACATTTCCTGGCATTCACACAGACTATGACAGGTGCCTGCTTCTATCAGCAATACTGGAAAGATCATACTTTGTGAAATACTGGAGAGAATGTTCTGGAAGGTGTTGCAAGAGCAGTGGGGAATAATCAACCCTAGACTGAGCTCTTTTCCAGATTCCCTCTTAACAAATCATAACAGAAAAACTCAAAAGGATCAAACTGTTTCCTAAGTTATTTACTGCGCCACAGAATAAGTCTTCCCAAGAAGGCTTACAAAAATTCAAAAATACCTACCAGCCAACAAAGTAAAATATACAATATATAATATCCAATCAAAAATTACCACACAGAAAGACAAGAAAACATGACCTATAATGAGTAGAAAAGTCAATAAACTGGAATTGAACCAGAACTGGCACAGAAGTTAATTGCAAACAAGGGCATTAAAACAATTATTATGTTCAAATAGGTAAATGGAGACATGGAAATACTCAAAACTTCTAGAAATGAAACCATATCTAAGTTGAAAAATACAATGAGTGGGATCAAAACAGATTAGACATAGAAGAAAAGAGGTAAACCTGAAGGCACAGCATTAGCAACCAACCAAAATGAAACACACACACACACACACACACACACACACACACACACACAAGAATGACAGAAAATGAAAAGACCACTAGTGAGCTGTGGGAAGATTTCAAATAAACTAATATCTCAGTAACTGGAGTCCCCCCAAAAAGGACAGGTGACCAAAATACAAACAAAAACAAAACAACAACAAACACTTGAAGAAAAACAATCCCAAATTTCTGAACTTGATGAATGAAAACTATAAACCCAAACATCAAGGAAACTCAACAAATCTAAACCAAAAGAGACAGGAAGTAAACCATACCAAGGAACAACATAATCAAATGCTCAAAAGCAATGATAAACAGAGAACTCTTAAAAGCATTTGAAGAAAATACATATGACACTAAAAGGAAATAAGTTACCAATAACATTACATTTCTCATGGCAAACAATGAGAGAAGAGAGTAGAGTAACACTAAAACTACTGAAAGAGCAAAAACTATACATCTAAAAATCTATAGCTAGCAAAAAACGATCTTTCAAAAACAAAGGAAAAATAAAGATGTTTTCAGGCATACAAAAACAAAGATTTCATTACCAGTAGACCTCCATCAACAAGAAATATTAAGGGGAGTCCTTCAGGCAAAAGGAGAACATTGACATGTAAACTGGATCTACAAAAAGAAATGAAGGGCACCAGAAACTGAACCACTGGAAATGATAACCACATGGTCATACAGTATAAGATTATTTAATTATTAAAATCTCTTTACAAGACAATTTCCCATTGAAACAAATAATAAAAAGAAGTATTGTAGCATTTTTAACATGTAAAATTAAAACTCATGTCATCACCAGTATAAAGGCTGGAAAGGAGGAAATGGAAATAAATAGAATAGTAATTGTAACATTCTTACACGAAATATAAAATGACATATCACTTGAAATGTAGATTGTGAGAAATTGAAGATATGTAGTATTAACTCTAAACAACCACAAAAAATAAAATGAATAACGTATCTAAAAAGCCAACAAAAGAGATAAAAATGGAATATCTGCTAAAATTTAATATTCTAAAAGAGGGCAGAGGCAAAGAGGGAAAAGAAAATAAGATATAAATAATAGAAAACAAATGGTAACATGACAGACTTAAAAAAAACATATAAATGACTTTATTAAAGGTAAATGATAAACATCCTAATGAAAATGCAGAGATTATCAAGTTGAATTTAAAAAGCAAGACCCACTGGGCGCCTGGGTGGCTCAGTCGTTAAACGTCTGCCTTCAGCTCGGGTCATGATCCCAGGGTCCTGGGATAGAGCCCCACACCGGGCTCCCTGCTCGGGGGGAAGCCTGCTTCTCCCTCTCCCACTCCCCCTGCTTGTGTTCCCTCTCTCACTGCGTCTCTCTCTGTCAAATAAATAAAATCTTTAAAAAAAAAAAAAAAGCAAGACCCACTGACATGTATCCTAAAAGAAATGCATGTTAAATATACAGATACCAATAGACTGAATGTAAATGGATGGGAAAAAAAATAAAACAAAGATTTCTAACACTACTCAAAAGGAGACTGAAATATATATATTAAATAAAAAACTATTATCAGAGATAGAAATAGTCATTTCATAATAATAAAGTGATTAATCAAGAAAATATAACAAACCTAAATATTTATGCATCCAATACAAAGCTACAATAGCGATAAAATAAGTAGAAAGATACAAAACCACAATTATACTAAGAGATTTCAACATGCCTCTCTAGATAGAACAAGCAGGCAAAACAAAAGAACAAAAATCCAAGGATGTAATAGAACTAAAAAATAACATAAACCAACCGGACCTGATGGATATTTACAAAACACTCTATCCAACTACTGAAGAAAATTGCATTCTTCACAAGTGCACAGGGACAATCTACAAAAACAGACTGGATTCTGAGATTAAAAAAAAAAAGTGAAGAATTCTTTAAGAATTCAAGTAATACAAAGAGTTTTTTTTTAAACAACAGAGTTAAAATAGAAATCAATACCATAAAGAACTCTGGAAAATCCCCAAATATTTAGAAAGTAAATAACATACTTCTAAATAAATCATATATAAAAAAAGAAATAAGTATTTCTGAATAAATGAAAACACATAAGAATTAACAGGTGCTGTTATATTAGTATCTATAGGGAAATTTATAACATTAAATGCCAATATCAGAAAAGAAAATCTTAAACCAATGAACCTCAGCTTTCACCCAGAAACTAGAAAAACAAGCAAAGTAAACCCAGAGAAAGCAGAAAGAAAGGAATCAGTGAAATATAAACAGAAATCAACTGAGAAAATCAATACAACCAAAGCCAGTTCTTTAAGGTCAATAAAATTGTTAAATCCTGTTACACAGATATAAATGAGAGAGGAAGAGAAAGGGCAAGATACCACCAATAACTGATGCAGAATCATCACAGGTTAGTCAGATACTTAAAAAACATTAAGGAAATATTTAAAACAACTGTATGCCAATAAATTCAACAACTTAGATGAAATCGAAAAATTTCTTGAAAAAATATAAGTAACCAAAACTGTCTCAAAAAGAAATAAATAACATGAATAGTCTAATACATAGTTAAGAAAGTGAATATTTAACTTCTGGGGAAGATAGCAGAGTAGGAGGATCCCAGGCTCACCTTGCCCCACAGATAAAACTACGTAACACTCACATCAGTGTAAATAACACAGAAAAAAACCTGAAGACTGGCAGAACAGACTCCACAGTGAAAGGTAGAAAAAAGACCACATCAAAGAGGGTAGGAAGGGCAGAGACACAGTGGGGAGAAAAATGGACCACCACCAGCTGACAGTGGGGGCAGGGGAAGGTCATGGGCAAGAAGGGTGAGAATCTTATCACACTGGGAAGCCTACATAAGGAACATGAACCCACATAACATTTGGATTTGCAAAACAGAGGGTCCAAAATTCATGAGTTCTTACAACAAGAGGGATATTAAACCTGGAATTTTTAAAAAGCAGCAGACACTGGCTCTGGGCCAGTGGGCAACAGGAAACTGAGTCCCTGCCCTTAAAGAGACAGCACAATAAACAGCCCAGGGAGATTCAGCATAGAAGCAGCAGTCTGAAAGGCACCTGAAGCTTACAGAACAGTTATTTACTAATCTCATAGCATATCCTGGAGGGACAGAAATCACATGGGAAATCCTCCAGGAAGAAAGGAACTGGCAAGAGCCATTTCCCTCCCCTGGCCCCCAGCATAAACACAGGGCCACCTGCGGGACTCACTACCTAACTTGCAAGCACTTCCAACCCCTCCCCTGCCCCAACACCACACTGTACTTCCCCCAATCTACCTCTCCAGATGGCCTCCCTCCTGCAGAGGACAGCGGAAAGAGGTACTCAAAGCCAGCACTGCCATTCTGCTACACCATCCCAACCCCCAACAGTGTGCGTCCATGAATCCGAACTCTCTAATTTGCTCTTGTACAGAACCCAGGGCAGTGCCGCAGGACAGAGAGCGTGCAAGCAGCCCCTACAGAGGCCAGCACCATTCCAAAGGGATTATTCCCCCAGAGAGAGGAAACAATAAACACACACAACAGTCAAACACAGTCCCAGCTGTAGGCTGGAAGCAGACAACTAGTCTGACTGCAGGCCCCGCCCACCAACAAAAGCTTCTCAAGGGACAACACAGAAAAGGCACCCTGCAGATTGGTGCTACTTCATCCTGGCAAACACCTGATCTGACTCAACTCAAGCCCAAGGTGTCCCTGGACTGCCTTACTAACAACACAGGGACGAAACATTGCCCACAAAAGGCAGAGAGCAATTGTAGACAACTGGACTTAGGTCAAAAGTGGCTCATCCACAACAGCAGGGTACGCACATCATATAAAAAAGACACACCTGAAAAGACAGGTTCTGGTGAGCAAGGGAAACTACGCAGCAAGACACTACAGGAACTCTTTTTCATAAGGCCATTACTTGCAAGTGTTGAAGACTTAGCTTTCTTTCCTAACTATAGACACAGAGTTAGACAAAACGGGGAGACAGGGGAATATGTCCCAAATGAAAGAACAAAACAAAATCACGGTAAGAGACCTAAGCAAAATACAGATAAATAATATGCCTGATAGAGAATTAAAAGCAATGATCATAAAAATACTCACTGGATTTGTAAAAAGAGTGGAGGACATCAGTGAGACCCTTAACAATGAAACAAAAAAGAACCAATCAGAGATGAAGACTACAATAAATGAAATTAAAAATATACTAAATTGAATAAACGGTAGACCAGACGAAGCAGAACGAATTAGCAACCTGGAGACAGAGTAATGGAAAGAAATCAAACTAAACGAACAAGAGAAAAAAAATTATGCAAAAGAAGAATACACTTAGGGAACTCAGCCACACCATCAAGCATAATAACATTCACATTATAAAGATTCCAGAAGGAGAAGAGAAAGAAAAGAGGGCAGAAAATCTATTTGAAAAAAATAGCTGGAAACTTCCCAAATCTGAAAAAAGAAAATAGAAATCCAGATCCAGGAGGCACAGAGATCCCAAAACAAAATCAACCCAAGGATGTCCACATTAGGACACATAGTAATTTAAATGGAAAAAAGTAGTGATAAAAAGAATTCTTAAAGCAGCAAAAGAAAGGAAAGCAGTTACATACAAGAGAAACCATGTTAGGCAAATAAGCTAATTTTTTAACAGAAACTTTGCAAGCCAGAAGGGAGTGGTATGATATATTCAAAATGCTGAAAGGAAAAAATGTGCAGCCGAGAATACTTTATCCATCAAGGCTATCATCCAGAACAGAAGGAGAGACAAAGAGTTTCCCAGAAAAAACAAAAGTTAAAGGAATTTAACTTTTAAAGGAGACTCTTTGAGCGTAAAGGAAAGACCATAAGCAAAAGTAAGGGAAGTTGGAAGTGCAAAAGCAGTAGAAATAAATGCATCTATAAAAACCAGTCAAGGGACTCACAAAATAAAAGGATAAAAAATAAGACACCATACACCTAAACATAGAGAGAACAGGTTCAAACTTAAGCAACTTCATCTAGACTGCCATATGCAGAAGATGTTTAACAAACCTAATTATAACCACAAATTAAAAACCAGTAACATATATGTAAATAATTAAGAGAAAGGAATCCCAATATATCACAAAAGAAAGCCAACTAATCGTGAGAGAAGAGAGCAAGGGAAGAAAGGAATGGAGAAAATCTACAAAAATAACCATAAAACAAGGAACAAAATGGCAATAAACACATCACTATCAAAAACTACTTTGTTAAAAAAGAGTTTATTTATTTATTTGACAGAGAGATAGCAAGAGCAGGAACACAAGCAGGGGGAGTGGGAGTGGGAGAAGGAGAAGCAGTCTTCCCGCCAAGCAGGGAGCCTGATGCAGGGCTCGATCCCAGGACCCCAGGATCATCACCTGAGCAGAAGGCAGACACTTAACGACTGAGCCACCCAGGTGCCCTCAAAAATTACTGTGAATGTAAATGGACTAAATGCTCCAATCAAAAGACATAGGGTGACAAAATGAATGAAAAAACAAGATCTATCTGTATGGTGCCTATAAGCGACTCAGTTCAGACCTAAAGACTAATGCAGATTAAAGTGAAGGGACACAAAGAATACAAACATACAGATTTGAAGGGAAAACATGTACCCCAATGTTTACCGCAGCATTATCAACAATACCCAATGATATATTCAAAATGCTGAAAGGAAAAAATGTGCAGCCGAGAATACTTTATCCATCAAGCCTATCATTCAGAACAGGAGGAGAGACAAAGAGTTTCCCAGAAAAAAACAAAAGTTAAAGGAATTTAACTTTTAAAGGGGACTCTTTGAGTGTAAAGGAAAGACTATGGAAAGAGCCCAAATGTCCATCTACAAATGAATGGATAAATAATATGTGCTACACACACATATACACACACACACACACACACACACACACACAGGAATATTACTCGACCACCAAAAACAATGAAACCTTGATATTTACAACAATGTGGATGGAGCAGAGTGTACTATGTTAAGTAAAGTAAGTCAGAGAAAGACAAATACCATATGATCACACCCATATGTGGAAAGGAAGAAAGGAAACAGATGAACATATGGGAAGGGGGAGGGGGAAAGAGGGAAACAAACCATAAGAGACTCTTAAAAACAGATACAAACTGAGGGTTGATGGAGGGACATGGGTGGAGGATGGGCTAGATGGGTGATGGGTGTTAAAGAGGGCACTAGTTGTAATGAGCACGGGGTGTTGTATGTGATGAATCACTGAATAGTACTCCAGAAAAACCAATATTGTATGGCATGTTAACTAACCAAAATTTAAATACTAAGTCTGTAATAAGAGACAAAGAAGGACATTATATAATCATTAAGAGGAAAATCCAACAAGAAGATATAACAATTGTAAATATTTATGCACCCAACATGGGAGCCCTCAAATACTTAAAGCACTTAATAACAAATACAAAGAAAGTAACTGATAGCAATACAATAATTGTAGGGGACTTTAACACTCCACATACATCAATGCACAGATCCTCCAAAGAGAAAATCAACAAGGGAAACAGTGGCTTTAAATGACACACTGGACCAGATGGATCTAAAAGATATATTCAGAACATTCCATCCTAAAACAGCAGAACACAAATTCTTTTCAAGTGAACATGGAACATTCTTCAGAATACATCACATATTAGGACAAAAAACAAGTCTCAACAAATTCAAAACCATCAGTTATTCCATGTAACATTTCTGACCACAATGCTATGAAACGAAATCAACCACAGGAACAAATCTGAAAAGAAAACAAATACATGGAGGTTAAATAACATGCTAATGGGTTAACCAAGAAATCAAAGAGGGAATCAAAAAATAAATGAAGACAAATGAAAATGAAAACACATTTCAAAATCTTTGGGACGCAGCAAAAAGCAGTTCCAAGAGGGAGTTTATAGCAAAAAGAAGCAAGAAAAATGTCAAATGAACAACCTAACCTTACGCCTAAAGAAACTAGAAAAATTAAAACCCAAAGCTAGGAGAAGAAAGGAAATAATAAAGATTCGAGCAAAAACGAAATAGAAACTAAAAAGCAATAGAACAGATCAATGAAACCAGGAGTTGGTTCTTTGAAAAGATCAACAAAACTGATAAATCTTTAGCCAGACTCAATAAAGAAAGAGAGGACTCAAACAAAATCAGAAACAGGAGAAATAGCAACCAACACCAAAGAAATACAAATGATTATAAGAAGTTATGAAAAATTATGCGCCAACAAACTGAACCACCCATAAGAAATGGATAAATTCCTAGAAACGTATAACCTCAAAAACTCAATAAAGAAGATAAAGAAAATTCGAAAAGACTGATTACCAGCAATAAAATTGAATCGGTAATCAAACACCTCCCAACAAACAAAAGTCCAGGACCAAATGGCTTCAAAGGTGAATTTCACCGAACATTTAAAGAAAAATTAATACCTATTCTTCACAAACTATTCCAAAAAATAAAGAGGAAGGAAAACTTCCAAATTCATTCTATGAGTCCTATAGTACCCTGATACCAAAACCAGATAGAGACAGACAAAAAAGAGAACTACAAGCCAGTATCTCTGATGGATACAGGTGCAAAAATACTCAACAAAATATCAGCAAAATGAATCCAATAAAACCTCTAAAAAATCATTCACTAAGATCAAGTGCGATTTATTCCCAGAATGCAAGAGTGGTTCAATATCTGTAAATAAATCAACATGATAATCACATCAATAAGAGAAAGGATAAAAACCATATGATCATTTCAAAAGATGCAGAAAAATCATTTAATAAAATATAACATCCATTCATGATAAAAATCCTAAACAAATAAGTTTAGAGGGAACATACTTCAATACAGTAAAGGCCATATAGGAAAAATGCACAACTAATATCACACTCAATGGTGAAAAACTAAAAGCTTTCCCCCTCTAAGATCTAAGGCAAGACAAGATGTCCACTTTCACCACTTGTATTCAACATAGCCATAGCAATCAGACAACAAAAAGGAATAAAAGGCATCCAAATTGGTAAGGAAGAGTAGTGAAAGTAAAGCATTCACTATCTGTAGATGACAGTACATCACATACAGAAAACCCTACAGACTCCACCAAGAGACTACTAACACTGATAAATGAGTTCATTAAAGTCACAGGATACAAAATCAATGTAAAGAATGCGCCGACAAACTGAACCACCTACAATAATAGTAGGATTGCATTTCTGTAACTGATGAAGCAGCAAAAAGAGAAATTAAGAAAGCAATCCCATTTACAATTGTACCAAAATTAATAAAATATCTAGGAATAAACTTAACCAGGGAAGCGAAAGACCTGTACTCTGAAAAGTATAAAACAGTGAGGAAACGAACTTAAGAGAATACAAACAAATGGAAAGATATTCCAAGTTCATGGATTGGAAGAACAAATGTTAAAATGTCTGTACTACCCAAAGCATTCTACAGATTTAAAACAATCCCTATCAAAATAGCAAAGGCATTTTTCACAGAACTAGAACAAATAAACCTAAAATTTGCATGGAACCACAAAAGACCCTGAATAGCCAAACATCTTGAAAAAGGGAAGCAAAGCCGGAGGTACCACAATTCCAGATTTCAAGTTATACTACAAAGCTACAGTAATCAAAACAGTGTGGTACTGGAATAAAAACAGACACAGAGATCAATGGAACAGGATAGAAAACCCAGAAACAATCCCATGATTACACGGTCCATTAATATGTGACAGAAGAGGCAAAAATATGCAATGGGGAAAAGGCAGTCTCTTCAACAAATGGTGATGGGAAAACTGGACAGTTACATGCAAAAGAATGAAACTGGACAACTTTCTTATAACACACACATACACACACACACACAAACTTACACACACCTCAAAATGGATTAGGTTAGTCCTTAAATGCAAGACCTGAAACCACAAAAATCCTAGAAGACAACACAGGCAGTAACATCTCTGACTTCAGTCATAGAAACATTTTTCTATGTCTCCTGAGGAAAGGGAAAGAAAAGCAAAACTAAACCACTGGGATAACACCAAAAGAAAAAAGGTTCTTCACAGCAAAGGAAACAATCAACAAAACTAAAAGACAAACTATTGAATGAGAGGAGGTATTTGCAAATGACATATCTAATAAGGGGTCAGTACCCAAAACATATAAAGAACTCATACAACTCAATGCCCAAAAACCAATAATCCAATCTATAAATGAGCAGAAGACATAAACAGATTTTTCTCCAAAGACATCCAGATGGCCAACAGACACATAAAAAGATGCTAAACATCACTCATCAACAGGGAAATGCAAATCAAAACCCCAATGACATATCCCGTCTCACATCTGTCAGAATAGCTAAAATCAACAACACAAGAAACAACAGGTGCTGGGGCACCTGGGTGGCTCAGTCATTAAGCATCTGCCTTCGGCTCAGGTCATGATCCCAGGGTCCTGGGATCGAGCCCCACATCGGGCTCCCTGCTCAGTGGGAAGCCTGCTTCTCCCTCTCCCACTCCCCCTGCTTGTGTTCCCTCTTGAACTGTGTCTCTCTCTGTCAAATAAATAAATAAAATCTTAAAAAAAAAAAAAAAAGAAAGAAACAACAGGTGCTGGTGAGAACATGGAAAAAGGAACCCTGGTGTACTGTTGGTGGGAATGCAAACTGGTGCAGCCACTTGGAAGACAGTATGGAGGTTCCTCAAAAAGTTAAAAATAGAAATGCCCTACAATCTAGCAATCACACTACTGGGTATATACCCAAAGAATACAAAAACACTAATTTGAAAAGACATATGACCCCTATTTTACTGCATTATTTACAGCAGCCCAGTGTCTATCAGTTGATCAATGCTAAAAAAAAAAAAGACGTGGTGTATATAATATGCAAGGAAGTATTATTGAGCCATAAAAAAGAATTAAATCTTGCCATGTGCAACAATATGGATGGAGCTAGAGAGTATTATGCTAAGTGAAATGAGTCAGTCAGAGAAAGACAAACACCTTATGATCGCACTCATCTGTGGAATTTAAGAACCAAAACACACAAACAAAGGAACAAAGAGAGAGAGAGACAAAGCAAGAAACAGACTCTTAACTACAGAGAACAAACTGATGGTTACCAGAGGGCAGGCAGGTAAGGGGAAGGGTTAAAGATGTGATGGGGATTAAGAGTACATTTATCGGGCGCCTGGGTGGCTCAGTTGGTTAAGCGACTGCCTTCGGCTCAGGTCATGATCCTGGAGTCCCGGGATCGAGTCCCGCATCGGGCTCCCTGCTCGGCAGGGAGTCTGCTTCTCCCTCTGACCCTCTCCCCTCTCATGTGCTCTCTCTCTCTCTCTCTCATTCTTTCTCTCAAATAAATAAATAAAATCTTTAAAAAAAAAAAAAGAGTACATTTATCATGATGAGCACGGAGTAACATACAGAATTGTTGAGTCACTATACTGTACACCTAATACTAATGTAACACTATGTTAACTATCCTGGAATTAAAATTTAAAAATTAATTAAAAAAAAAGTACAGCAAAAAAATCCTGATTGCAGTGATGTTAAAATGAAAAAGATTCAATAATAAATTACCATGGACACATACACACACCAGGAAAAAAGAAAAAGAAAAATTGAATATTTAATTAAAAATCTTGCCACAAAAAGAAAACTCCAGGTCTAGATGGCTTCACTGATAAATTCTACCTAACATTTAATAAAGAAATAATAACAATTCTACATGAACTTGTTCAAGAAATTGATGGGAGAAATATTTCCCTATCTATCCTTTGAGGCCAACATCACCTTGATACCAAAACCAGACGATGATATAACAAAAAAAGAAAACTGAGATCGACGTTTTTCATGAACATAAATGCAAAGATTCATTTAAAAAAAATTTAGCAAATCAAATCCAACAATATATATGAAAAGTAATATATCATGAACAAGCAGAGTTTTACCCAGGAATATGAGCTTTAACACTCAAAAATAAATCAGTGTCAATAGCTGTATTAACAAACTAAAACAGAAAAATCACAAGATCATCTTGATAGACACAGAAAAGGCATTTGACAAAATTTAACATACATTCCTGATAAAACCTCTGACAAACTAAGAATATAAGGAACATTTTAAACCTAATAAAGGACATCTACGGAAAACCTACAGCTAAGATCATTATCAATGGTAAAAGATCAGATACTTTCCTCCCCTAATATCAGGAACAAGGTAAGGATGTCTGCTCTTACACTTCTATTAAACATGATGGTGGAGGTTCTAAGCCAGTGCACTCAGAAAAGGAAAAGAAAAAGAAAAAGAAAAAGAAGGCATCCAGATTGGGAAGAAAAAACCTATCTTTATTCACTAAAAATATTACCACCCATGTGAAAATTGGATGAAACCTAAAAAAAATTACTAAAGCTAATAAGTGACTTAAGAGTGCAAGATACAAGATGAATATACAAAATTCAGTGTATTTCTATATATTAAAAATGAACAAAAGGAAGCTGAAGTTTAAAAATGATACCATTTATTATTACATCAAAAATATGAAATGCTTAGGAATAAATCTGACAAAAGATGTAAGACTTGTATCCTGAGAACAACAAAATAATGCTGAGAAAAATTAAATAAGACCTAAATAAACAGAGATATATACATTTATTTGGAAACTCAATATTTTTAAACTATTCATTCTCCCCAAACTGATCTTTAGCATCAACATAATCTCAACCAACATCCCAGCAGGATTCTTTGTAGAAACTGATAAGCTGACTCTAAAATTCATATGCAAATAGAAAGGACTTAGAAAAACCAAAACAACTCTGAAAATGAAGAACAAAGTCAGAGGACTAAACCTACCTGATTTTACAACTTACTATAAAGCTATAATCCTGGCTAAAAGACAGTAAATCAATGCAATACAACAGACAATAAAGAAATAAATCCACACTTTTTAAGTGGCTTCACACCCAACGTGGGGCTTGAACTCACAACCCTGAGATCAAGAGTCCCATGCTCTACTGATTGGGCCAGCCAGGTGCCCCCTGATTTTTTTATAAAAGTGTAAAGGCGGGGCACCTGGGTGGCTCAGTCCATTAAGCTTCTGCCTTTGGCTCAGGTCACGATCCCATGGTCCTGGGATCCAGCCCCACAATAAGGCTCCCTGGGCTCAGTGGGGAGCCTGCTTTTCCCTCTCCCTCTGCCAGTCCCCTTGCCTGTGTTCTCTAGCAGGTTAGCAGGTGCACACTCTGTCAAATAAATAAATAATCTTAAAAAAAGGGGGGGGTGTAAAGGCCATGCAGTGGGGAACAGACAGCTTCTTCAAAACTGATTTTGGAAAAACTGGATGTCCATATACAAAAAAAATTAATTGTGATCTATACCTCCACCATACTTATAAGTTAACTCAAAATGGACCATTTACCATCTAGTTTATGTTACCAATGCCTTTTTGTTTTTTATTATTTTGTTTTAATTCCAGTATAGTTGACATACAGTGTAATATTAGTTTCAGGTGTATAATATAGTGATTCAAGCATTCCATACAACACCCATTGTTCATCACGACAAGCGCACACCCTAAACCCTACCACCTATTTAACCCATCCACCACCTCACCCACCTCCCCTCTGGTAACCATCAGTCTGTTCTCTATAGTTAAGAGTCTATTTCTTGCTTTCTCTCTCTTATTTCACTTTGCTCATTTGTTTTGTTTCTTAAATTCCACATATGAGTGAAATCATATGGTATTTGTCTTTCTCTGACTTACTTTGCTTAGCACTATATTCTCTAGCTCCATCCATATGGTTGCAAATGGCAAGATTTCATTCTTTTTTACGGTTGAATAATATTCCATTGGTGTGTGTGTGTGTGTGTGTGTGTGTGTGTGTGTCTGTGTGTGTACACATACATCATATCTTCTTTATCCATCAATCTATCAATGGACACTTCAGTCGCTTCCATAATTTGGCTATTGTAAATAATTAACTATACCTCTTAAAAAAAAAAAAAGGACAGGCAGGAAGAGATTAGTGGCTTGGCTAACTACTCATAGGGCTGATTCAGACAAACACTTAGTAAAGGCCCAATGTGTACCAACTTGTAGTAACTGATGGTTGAACAACGGGTTAAGCACTTTCAAACATGTTAATTTATTCCTAAGAAAATAAAAATTCACTTCTTTCACTTATTTTTTGCTTGCGGTATAAATCCTCAGGGAAATAACATTAATACTGGTTTCCCTTTACTACAAGAAAAAAAAAATCAACACCTGAGGGAAGGAAATACACAAATATATTTAAAACGCTGTACAAAATCAACTGACAGATAATATACTGGCAGTACCCTTGTCCACAATGCTGGGGATACCCAGGTGGTATTCTAATATAACATATCCAGGCTATAAGTCAATGGTCTTCATTAAGAAGTGGGGAAATTTGTAAGGAGAAAAGATTTTTTTTCTGGCATACAACATTACAATCTTAATTAAATCAGGAGTGTCTGGCTGGTCACAGCCAAAATCACCCTGAGAAGTGAAACAGTTACGGGTTACACAAGAGCATGAAACATGGTTTTTCCTCCCACATGAATGGTTACTGTACATGTCAATGCCGCATACCAGGACCTATGTGGTAAAAGTGCTAAGAAAAAGTAAAAGGTTAAACAGTAAGTCATTTCTCAGGTTTTAGAAGAGGCTGAGTTAATAGTTAAATTAATCTTGTGCTACTTGTTACCAGATAACAAAAACATCTTTCTTAAGAACAGCCAACTAAAAGATCACCTCATGCTAGGTGAATAATAATGCAAAATGATTTGAACTGCCCTAATCAATCTCTCTAGGGGTAGAAAAAGGACCAAGCTAGTTGGTATTGCAGCTGACCCTTGAACAATATGGGAGTTAGGGGCACTGCCACCCCATATAGTCAAAAAACCACCTGGAAATTTTGACTCCCCCAAACTTTAACTAACTGCCTACCAGAAGCCTTACCAATTATATAAACAGTTGATTAATGCATGTTTTGCATATCATATGTATCATATACTACATTCTTAAAGTATGACAGAGAAAAAATTAGAATCATAAGGAAGAAAAAATGCATTTATAGTACTGTATTGTATTCATCAAAAATTCTTGTGTGTAAGTGGACCCACTGAGTTCAAACCTGTGTTGTTCAAGGGTCAACTGTAGTTTATATTTAACCATAAGGCTAACTTAGCCAGAGATCCAAGCCTTTCACAAACTAAGTACATAAGGTCCAAAAGCCAAAGATGATGCAGTTTGATGTGTATGAATTCTACAAATGCTGGGTAGCCTGCAGAATGCCACTCAAACATTGGTCAGTCAACATTTACTAATCTCTAAAGATCATCAGTAAGATCCAGAATGGTTTTCTTACATATTCTGATTTTTTCCCTCTATTTCCCACCACAATGCTTTTCTGTTACATTTTACTTTTCCACTTGCCCTAGTTTTAACAGCTAAATTAAAAAAAAAAAAAAAAAAAGCCCAACTCTAATATTGAAACCAGAAGACATACATTTCTTTAGACAACCACAATGCATACTGCTTTGGAAATTCTGTCTTTAATCTCAGGAAGAAATTTTCAGAATTCACACATTTATCTTAATAAGTCAGTCCACAAAAGACAAAGTCAAGAAAAACATTTATGCATTTATTTTGATTAGGAAAAATTCTCACATATTAACAGTAAGAAAACAAACCACACACAACCCTCCATCTCTGATGACAAAGCCAGAGGGAGACCTTAATGGTGGCAGCTCATAAATCCTAGCACCAGATCACAAATACAGCTGCAAGAAAACTCTCCAAAGGAAAATATATGGCATTAGAAAAACCACAAGGGAGATTAGCGAGAAACTAAGAGCATATCTATCATTCAACAACTTTTCAAAGAGTATTTTTCATAGTTTATTTACCTTAAATTGTTCCAAAGTAATTAGGTAACCCAAGGATGAAGCCATGGAAAGTAGAGACCCATCTCTTATATTCCTCTTATGTCTCTATAATCCCAACAGGGTTTGGGACATATGGAATGTACATAAAACATTTACCGAAGGAAGAGACTTCATCTAGAAGAGGCCAGGAAACCCAGTATAGTGACCACTTCACCCCAATGACGATTGAGCAGTCCCAAGTGAGATGACACTACTTCTCATAAATTTAATTTACTCTATATAAAGGGCGTACACGGAAGGTTTTTCCAAAATCAGAAGAATCAACACATTTGCACCAAAATTTACTTTCTGCAAAATTAGAAAACTAAAAACTAACATGTCCAAGATCATGAGTTAGTAGTTGGGGAAAGAAAAATTAGAAATAATTTCATTAGGGGAGCCTGGGTGACACAGTCGGTTAAGCAGCCAATTCATGGTTTTGGCTCAGGTGGTGATCTCAGGATCATGGGATCGAGCCCCACGGTGGGCTCCATGCTCAGCACAGTCTGCTTCAGATTCTCTCTCCCTCTCCCTCTGCCCATCCCGCTTGGGCTCGCTCTCTCTAAAATAAATAAAATCTTTAAAAAAAAAAGAGAGAATTTCATTACACTCCTTTACCACAAATTATTTGTAAGAAACAGATTTCCATTATTTCAATTTGAAAGATCTAAAATTACAATTCTCAGGGAGCTGCCAACAGGTATGGTCCCCAAACAAAGAGGTGTGACCATTTCATACTAATTTGTTCTTGGCGAAAGGCTTTTATCATCTGCTAAAAACCATAAGCACAAGCCCAGTCCACTTAAGGTCTTTCAATGTAATGTACCCACTGGGATCTACAGTAGACTCATAACCATATGCACATCATAATTTTACCAAAGTGAGTCAATACTACAAAGCAGAAATCTGAGGTCTTGCTCTTTGTACTCATTACATATTTAAGTGCAGATCCACCTAAACTAGTCCCACCACCAAAGTCCGGTAATTCATGATTTTTGAAATCTACATTTTAACACTTTGAAGAAAAAGGGAATTTTAAGCATTCCAGCACTCGTGACTTTCTTGACACATATCACAGCTTCCCAGAATTAGAAGCATCCCCCATTGGCATTCCGGTTCAACCACAGAAACTGAGGTCAAAGGTGGCCAAAAATTCAGGTGAAGGACAGACAAGGTGCCAGTACCAAGTCAGAATCTGTAGCCCAAAGCTCCTGACTCTCAGGCTATTTCCCCAATAAAGGATTTATAAGGCCTAAACAATACAAGAGCAAACCCTACTGACATCCAACTCTTCACTGAATATATTCACAATGAAACTGCCCCTTTTCTTCTCCTTCCCTGAAGTGCTTAAAATACCTTTGTAAGGGGCGCCTGGGTGGCTCAGTTGGTTAAGCAACTGCCTTCGGCTCAGGTCATGATCCCGAAGTCCTGGGATCGAGTCCACATCGGGCTCCCTGCTCAGCAGGGAGTCTGCTTCTCCCTCTGACCCTCTTCCCTCTCGTGCTCTCTCTCTCTCATTCTCTCCCTCTCAAATAAATAAAATCTTAAAAAAAAAAATACCTCTGTAAGGGAGCACAACACCGCTGTGGCCCCAAAACAACGTGAAGACAGCTTCCTTCTCTTTTTTTTTTTTTTTAAATTTATTTGACAGAGAGAGACACAGTTCAAGAGGGAACACAAGCAGGGGGAGTGGGAGAGGGAGAAGCAGGCTTCCCGCTGAGCAGGGAGCCCAATGCGGGGCTTGATCCCAGGACCCTGGGATCATGACCTGAGCTGAAAGCAGATGCTTAACCGACTGAGCCACCCAGGCGCCCCCAGCTTCCTTCTCTTTGAGCTGCCAACACATGACACCCAGAAGGAATCCTTTTACCTTTACTGTCCTCAATGAAGATCCCTGTAATTGTTGAACGAGGAACCTACAGAGCAATTCTTACATCAATAACCGCCATTTGCCCTCAGTTCACTGTATATCAGTGCAACATTCCAACCTAAACCGACAAAGAAAATGTGGAGAAGAGGCCTGATACTGTAAAAGTGTTCAGTATACTTTCTGGTTGTGTCTCCATCTGTATCACCGCCCTGGTCTCTGACCTAACTGTCAAGGAAGGAAGATGCGCAAGGTTATCACGTATGAGAACAATCAAGGACCACACCTCGGGAGTATAAGAGCAAAGTATTCCCTGTCTCAGCCTTTTTATCCACAGCTGTATTTCTACCTCCAGGAGCAGCCTTTCAGAAGGAATGTGGATGGAGGCAGGAAAATAGAGCTTATTTTATTTTAAAATTTAATTTATTTATCTGACAGAGAGAGGGAACACAAGCAAGGCGAGTGGGAGAAGGAGAAGCAGGCTCCCTACCGAGCAGGAAGCCCGATGCGGGGCTCGATCCCAGGACCCTGAGATCATGACCTGAGCCACCCAGGCACCCCTAGAGCTTATTTTAAAACTGACTGCTTCATTATGCTAAAGCAATTCACCTGTGCCATAAAAGTATCTTAAGAACTATTTTAACCTGGAATATCCCAACTCTGGTAAGAAATAAAGAGAAAATAGCTTGCTTTAAAAAAAAAAAATAAAACATGTTTCCACCAAAGTTTTACAAAAGGAATGTGGAAGCTGGGGCAAGTAGAAGAGCCCAAAATTAAAATCCTAGGATCCTGAAATCAGTTCTAAGTGTTGTCCTCTACATTATCATTATCCCTGTTTTGTGCCTTGACTCACCAAGACGAAATATGGAATAATTGTGCCTAGGAGCTATAATCCTGTTTACTTCAAATAAACCTTTTAGCACATTTGTGGTCACTTTTCCAGGCATCTTATTTAAAAATAAGCCAATATAAATCACATTTTTAAATCTTCACTAATTATACAACTGTTTGGTAATAAAAATGCCTTTGTATCAGTAAAGGTTTCATTTTAATATTACACTCATCAGAATGAAAAGTTCAGATAATGTCTACTGTTCCTAGGTTTGAAGCCCTAAATTCACTCACAGGTCACCTCTTCTAGAGATGAGAAGCCCCAAGAACTTCATACAGGCAGTCCTTGACTTACAAGCCTGAAAAACACCTCCATTAACAAAAGCCTCCTGTCTTCTCCAACTGCCACCCCAATGTAAGTGCCCAGCAACCACCACCATGAAAAAAATCTTGTCTTTTTATCACTTTTGGACTATCACCCCCACAATTGCTCTCAGGATCCTTTAAAATGTTTCTTTTGGTTTTCCTGTACCACGTTAAATTTTACCTAACTGAAAAGTTTTCTCAGTTAAGTGTCCTTTTCAGAGATGCCTGGTCGGCTCCGTCGGTTAAGCGTCTGCTTTAGGCTCAGGTCATGATCCCAGGGTCCTGGGATGGAGTCCAGCATCAGGCTCCTTGCTCAGCAGGGAGCCTGCCTCTCCCTCTGCCCGCCACTCCCCCTGCTTGTGCGCTCTCGTTCTCTCTCTCTCTCTCTCTCTCTCTCTCTCTGTCTCTCACTCTCTGACAAAGAAAATCTTTTTTTTTTAAGTGTCCTTTTCAAAATATAGATTATTCTAACAGGTGGAATCAGCCATTTCTGACTTCTTATGACCGTGCTTCTCACATGTTAAAGATGATTAGTGAGTTAAGATGACTCACTAAGGCAAAAGAAAATCAGATTTGCAGGGTTGGATGGAGGAAGACATCTTAAAAAATAGATAAGGCTGATGTGACAGGGGTGTGCACCAGGGTCTGGGGGCACCAAGAGGAAGACAGGGGAGTTCCCAAAGGCATAAAAATGTGTGTACTTCTCTACCATATAAAGAAGATGAAGCTTAGCTTGTAAGGAGAGTCAATGAAAACTCTTCAAACAAGTAACATGATTCCATTTGCATGTTGTCTAAATTGTATCAGAAGGAATTTGGAGGATGGGTCGAAGCATGGTGAGATTAGAGGCCAAGTAGGAAGCCACTGTGGTAATATAACCAAGAGACGATGGGCTTGACCAATGCAGTAGCAGAAATGGTGCAAGGTGGTTAATGGAGAGAAATAAGGAAGAAATACATGGGACATAAATCTACAGGATGTGCCAAGATGAGGAGTGAGGGGAAGAGAAGCAGGATTTCCAGGTTTCTGGCATGAGCAGATTTATGGCTTGGATGTTCAGCAGATGGTGCACACATTAACTAAGTAAGGACACTAAAGAGGAAGAGCAAATTTAGGGTAACTACTGTAGAGTTCAATGTTGAGTTTGGAATGCTTATGGATGATCTAGGTAGAAAAAAAAAATGTGATAAGCACCTGGGTTTATGATTCCAGAAGCTGAGAAGAAATGTATGGGTTGGACATTTAAATGCAAGGGGTCTGCAGCTAAAAGGACTGAATCAACCAGAATGTAACTTCCTCCCCAGCAGGACTTTTGTCATTTTGTTTCCTACATGCACCTAAAATTCTGTCTACCCATAGGAGCATATGGTCAAGAAATATTTAATGATTGGATACCAAGGGGAAGTGAGGAGCATGAGAGAAGAGTAAACCTTACAAAACAGTTTTTAGAGAAATTCACCGGGAAACCACCATTTCTAACAGTTGCTAAGAAAGTTAGGATTTCCAAACCCCAAAAAGCAATTTACAGATTATCTTTTGTAAGGAAAAACAACTTGCTAGCAAATTGGGAACTGATCTACAATCTATGCCTGGGATCATTAACTATACGAGCCCCATCAGTGTTCTCACTCTAAATATAAGATCTAAGTTTCTATTCAAATATTACTTTTGAGTATTTTAGAATATTTGAAGTTCTACTTGCATTTATTTGCAAGTAAGCAGAAATGACAGAAAGTGAGAGATTTTTGTTTCTGCTTTGTGCAGATTAGTATAAACAGCTCCACCTCTGGGAAGAAATAGGATTTTCCTATAACAAGAGTTCCCAGAGCAAGAAGTTACAACTGGGTTTGTAACCACAGCACAGCTATTTCTAAAAAAAACATACCTGGTTTTGAGGTCCATGTCCAAAAAAATGGCAGTGTTTGGAAACAACGGACATCCACTAGAATTTTAATAACGTAACTAGGCCAGATAATTCCCAATAAATTGCAGCTGAGGTGAAAATGTGGGACCCTCCAAGCCTTTATCTGTAAAACTAAGAACCCAAGAGAACTGAGAAGTAACACACCACTGTATCCAACAGTTACTGATGCCGTCAGTAGGATATTGCATTATTCTCAAAGGTTTCTTAGAAAAGCAGAGGAGGTTAAGAAAAATGGCATGGTGGGAAAGAAACAATTTTAAAGCAACTTAGCACGCATATCTGAAGGTATTCATTCTCTAAGAGATGCTCAACCTTGTCTCCCTTTGAACTGCACTTAACCCAGCAGTCTCAGCCTCCCTTATGCTAAGAGTTCTGCACAAGGCCAGGACAGCTCTACCAAGGTGTACCCACATCAGGGGCCAAGTTATCGGGGTATATACATCCTTTGTTATGTCAGAGTCTCTTACATAACATTTGCACACAAAGGATGCTCAGTAAATGTTTGCTGACTGGGCAAATATGTGGAGAATGAATTAATTAGGCCACTTAAAAATGGAATAAAATTAAAATGTTTTATAAAGTCAAAATATTTTTTTTTAAGATTTTATTTATTTATTTGAGAGAGAGAGAATGAGAGATAGAGAGCACGAGAGGGAAGAGGGTCAGAGGGAGAAGCAGACTCCCTGCCGAGCAGGGAGCCCGATGCGGGACTCGATCCCGGGACTCCAGGATCATGACCTGAGCCGAAGGCAGCCGCTTAACCAACTGAGCCACCTAGGTGCCCCAAAGTCAAAATATTTTTTTAAAGATTTTATTTATTTATTTGACAGAGACAGAGATATCCAGAGCAGGAACACAAGCAGGAGGAGTGGGAGAGGGAGAAGCAGGCTTCCCGCTGAGCAGGGAGCCCGATACGGGGCTCCATCCCAGGACCCTGGGATCATGACCTAACCCGAAGGCAGACCCTTAACTACTGAGCCACCCAGGCGCCCCTAAAGTCAAAATATTTTAGACAGAGGGCATGTGCGACAGTAATTTACAGGGCAAAGAATGCTATTCATGCTCTGATACTAAAAATAAGTTTGTGCTTTATGGTGAAAAAGTAGAGTGAGCCCCACACAAATATTTGCATGTACAAGAGTGCTCAGTCAATTCCATCTCATACCCACCTAGCTTCCTCCCTGTCTCTGCTGCTTGGCAGGTAGCTTTCAGATTATCACCGGAAGGTGGAAGGCTGCAGTTTCCCTGGGCCAGTTTTCCCTGGCCGCACAAGCCATGGTGCAGCTATTCCGACAGGCTAGGACCCTGGGAAGACACACCGCGGACAGCTTCCATGGGAAAACAGCAGACGCATTCCACAGGAGGGCAGAGATCTCTTGCAGTAAGTTTTTGCCTCCCGTGAACATGTTGATCAGTATCTCATTTTACATTCATATCCCCAAAGAGGGAAAACAGAGGTCATATTGTATTGGCTTTTTGTTTTTCTGTAAGCAACTAACATTGGAATGCAACAAGAGTATGTGATTAGTAACATCAACAATCAAAAAAATAATAATTATGCCAAATTTCATTCAACTTCAATTATTAAGCACCTTCTATGTACCAGGCAATGTGGGACAAACATGACAAACATGAGGGCGGATAAAACAGATACAATACTTTCCTTCAGGAGACCCTGGATTCTAGCAGAAGGTGCACACATGAAGGAAGGATACAGAAAAAAAAAAAAATGTGCAAACTGTGCTGTTAGAAATAAAAAGGGTGGGTATATAGGAGAGAGGATTAAAGGCAGAACCTGGCGTGAACAATATGGTCAGGAAGAGCCCCTCTGAGCAGATGACATTTCAGCTCAGGCCCAAAAGATGAGAAAGAGCCCATGATGCAAAGAGCAGAGGGAAGACCACTTCAGGTGGAGGGAGCTGCATGTGTGAGGTAACCGAGGTGGGAAAGAACCTGACGTGTTGGAGGAGATGAAGGAGGGTCAGAGGGCAGGAGCCAGTGAGTGACAGAGGGTAACAGGAGGTGGACTACAGAAACGGAGGTGCATAACCAAGTGCTCTAGCTCATAGGAGTCTGAATTTTAATTTGAACACAACAAGAAGCCGTTAAGAGGACTTACATCTGGGAATACTACGATCAAATGCATATTTTTAAAGGATCACACTGGCTATGGTATGGAGAACACACTGGAGGGGTTCAAGAATGAAAATGGAGAAACATGAGAAACACATCTCAGTTCTTCAACGCAGCAACAGCAGAGGGCTTCAAGGGTTCTACTTCCCTACGTGTGACACAAGCCTGGGCCCCTCACGGTGTCAGAGAGCAACGTCCTCAGGCAGTTTAGCTTTACGTGAGGAGAAGGACTGTACACGGCCAACTCTAAAACAGGGTAGAAAATGAGAAAGGTCAAAAGTGACTTATAAATAGAGTGACCATATAACCCAGTTTTCCAGGAAGTCCTGAATCATGCTTATTGTTCCAAGGTAATTATTAATAGTGCTCTTTCACTCTCAGGAACGTCCTACATCAGGTGATAAATTCCGGGGTCACCCCAGATATAAACAAAGGATCGTGGGAGTTTTAAGGAAAATGCATTTAATTCTGAAGGAAAAGATCATAAAAGCTTCAAGAAAGAAGTAGATCTGAAGTAGTTGCTGAGAGACAAATATGACTGCTGAAGGCAGCCATTCCAAACCAGGGGAACAGCATTAAGCACAGTGTGGAGAAAGCACAGGGCTCGGGCAGCTAACAGCAACCACAGCTCCAGCGAGGTGTTCGTGGAGAGCAGGGAGCAGGAGAGGCGCGGCTGGAAAGCTGTGCTGGACCTAACATTTCCTCCTGCGCTAATGGGCTTATGTTTCATTTAGTTGCCTCTGGATGGCCCCTGAAATTCCTTTAGTAAGAGAGTGCAATGCCAATGAGTGAAACACCACTGAGCTACTCTAAGAACCCAGACAGGATAAATATAAATGTTGAGGGAGAAGGGCCACCATAGTCAAGGGACCAGGGAAGCAGGTGGAAAGGGCACTCTAACTTTGAAAGCAAACCTAAGGGGTTTCCCGTTCAACTCTGGCAGGGTCAGGAAGCAAGCTGGAGACACCGTCTGGAAGAAGAGAGTGAGAGGAAAACCAAAGACATGAGAGTCGAGCCTGAAGGCGGGTTCAAAGGCAGGAAGGGGAGGAGACAGAGGCGCTATCCGGTTGGAAGAGGAGATGGAGAAGAGCAGGGTCAGAAATCGCTGGGCAAAGGATGTTTCAGGTCCACATCCTTCCCTTCCAATATTCTGATCTGTCGGTGCGTCTCCTCCCCCAACCTGCAGAACCAAGGGACTCCCGGCATGGTTGTTCGCACGCACGACACAACCACACCCCTCCATGCCTCTGCCTGTCCTCCCCCCTTGCCCTGTTCATCTGACAAATACAGATTTAGAGCTGTCATGTGAGGAGAGAAGAGGCAGGTGATGATAAACTATGCGAGTGGGCTTATATATTTTTTAATTATACCACTTTTTAACTAGAAAATAAATTTATTTGAAGAAGTTTGACACCGATAGTCTCTATGCTGTACAAGACATCTCTAGGAAGAACTCCACTTGTAGAACTGAAACTTTTTATCAGGTCTGCTTAACTTTCAAAAAGTACCATCCGACCTTCCCTAAATGGGTGCCTGGCCCATCACTCAGCTTTCTATTTCACCTGAGAGGCGGGGGTTTTTCGCATCATCTTCATCACCTCTTAGTTAGGGAAACTGCATGACAGTATATATTTTTTTTTTTAAATCAGAAGTCGTTATTGACAGTCTTATTCATACAGCGTGATCACTTCACTGGTGACTGTGCAGATCATTTTGCATCCCCTCCAGGGAACAGCATTTCTAGTCTCACAGCGATGCATTCAAAACGAAGGCTACCTACTGTTGACACACCTCAGGCAACTGTTACATCATAAGTGTAGGTTTTGCTACTTCAACAAAAATTCTTCTTTTTGAAGAATTTGAGGGCTTTCATTCTGTTTGATTTTAGGAAGGAAAATATTTCCCTTTGAATTTGTGGAACCCAAACCAGTAATTCAAGCATGACATTTTATTAAAGTGAAGCTTTCTTGGTAATGAAGAAAACAGTTAATGGTCTTTAGCCCCCACCAATAATACATAGCCAGTATTTTCAGATTTCATTCACGTCTGCCCCCCAATACTGCCACCGAATACCGACCAATTTTTGTAATATGGAGGATTCGTAAAACTTACAAAACTTAAGAGCTCAACACCATCATGGTGCTGAAGGAAGAAAGAAGTAGAGGGAAAAAAATCTCGTTACCATATGCATAAAAAAAAAAAGCTGTGTTATTTGAGGGAGCTAGAAGATTTAAGGAGAGAGGAATACAACATAATTATTCTACCAATGCTATATTCTAATAAACTCCTGCTAGAAAGCAACCATTTTGAAAACATTATTTTTTTGTAATATAATGTCTATGGCATTTAGAAAAAACATTTCTTTTTGCCAGTTTTGGAGGAAAACTCAATCAGTAAATACACAGAACGTGAATATGGTCCTAATATTGATAAAATTATTTTCTCACAAGACGTGATTTAAACATTTTTAAGATTTGCTGCAAGTTTTACAAACAACATCGTACTGTTCCTTTTCCCTTTTAAGGAGAAAGTAAACGTAAAAAAAGTAAAAAATAGTCCCATTCAATCCATGTAGAAGTATGACTCTTGCAGCACCTGCCTTGGCATCACCTAAGGAAATTGCTGCCACATTCTGGCCCCCACCCAAGGGACCCTGGCTCCACAAATCAGAGGTGATGCCTCGGAATCTGCCTGTTAATGAAAGCCCAGGAGTTGCTCTGACCCGGGTGGTCCAAAGACCACCCTCTGAGAAATATTATTCTGTATGTTCCCGTATCTAGAAAATACTGCTAATTGCCTCTCAGTCTAATTACAGCCAATCTCAGCCACTCAGAACCATCACCAGCAATTAGGACCTGTCCAGGTTTGCATTACATGATTTCAAGAAAATGACACAAACGCTTCCTGCACAGATGCAGGTGTGGAGATCACGGAGTGACCCGCCTCAACAGCGTCTGTGGAGGCCGACGTGAGGGAGAAGTGGCAGCTTCTGTAGAGCCGTGATCAACGAATGCAGGGAGTGTTTCAGCAGGCCACAAGGCAGGGCTCCTGAAAGGCACCAGGCAGGCCCTGACAGGACCTGCCTGTGTTTGTGAGCCACTTTGGTTTCTGCTCCGTGTGTGTTTGTGAGGACTAGTGTGAGGATGCACACACACACCTACGTGTGAAAAGACCCAGAGCTCCTGCAAGAACTTTGTTACATCTACTGGGCATAAAATGATCAATGCTTTCAATCAATAGGCAATGCTCTAGAATTCATTTAGAATACCAAAACAGGTTCTTTCAAATATCGTTAGGACCCAGCAGTAACTCAAGTGCATTAAAATAGTTGGGTTCCTGTGGTAAAGCAGGTCTAACAGGACTGAGGATTAAGTACAGCAAGGGCTGTGTCATCAAGGTCCCCTCAGCCCAAGCCTCAGGGACTCTCTAAAAGCAAGTATCAGTCCTACTCAAACACAGCACAGAATTCAGCATGGTTTTGTCTCAGACAGTGTTCACTGAAAATGTTCAAGGGGAAGCTAAAAAGAATGGTAATATTGTATCTACATATTTAATTAAAAAGAGAGCTAATGGTACCTCCAAGAGGGAGGTCATTCCTTGTTCAGCACAAGACTGCTCTGAGCAAAGCTGTTTTCAGAATGGGCAATAAAACAATGCAACATGTCAACACGTAAGAAAGCTACCATTTCAGAAATGCTACGGATGCTTCAGCTAACAACTCTGAAGATGAGGTACAAATGACAATGCCACAGCTGGAGGCAGGCGTAAGAGGATCGAGAACATCATCCACTGCCAAAGGCCAATCAAATCCACCACCTTCCTCTTCCCTCATTGCGCCTGGAGGCCCCCCAATTGCCCTCCACAGAACAGTGGTTCTGATCTGATCAAGAGATCAGATCATTTTCTCCTGCAGAGTGACTGTATGAAGAGCAGAGGGAAAAGGGTGATGTCCTACAAAAAACTAACAGAGAATACAAGATGTTAACAGACTTAAAATAAGAACCTTACACAGTCATACACATTTAACAAGAACCATACAAAGGTGAGCCATGGGCAGATGGCTTGGTTTCCAGCCCATTGAGTGCACATTTGGCTCTCCGGGCAGGAGGAGACAGTCAGCTCTGCCTATGAGCACATACTGAATCTTCAAATGCACCTTTGGCTTTTCCTCCTTGGAAAAAGAATTACAAATTGGGCATCAAGACATCCGACAGTTCTCAAGCAACATTTACCACGGAGAGTTGCCTGTGCCTGCCTTAAAAGCCCACCCACAATTTCATTTTCAATTAGCAGCTCCTCGAAAGGCAGTAATGAAAGCAGTTGCTAAAGAGCATTCAGATGTCACTTAAAGACTGCAAACCCAAACTGTAAATAGCACATTGTGAGTCGCCTGTCACCACCATCAACTCCCACGGGAATCTCGCAACACGTGGCTATCACAGCCATCTGCTCAGCTCCCCACCACCACTGCTGCAAACCACACAGCCACCCACTCGCTCCCCCTCCCACTCATTACCTGTCATGTGCAGGCTTGTGTGGAGACGGGGGTGCTGTGAGCAGAGATTAGAATGCAGAACACATGGGGGCTTGTTTCACATTTTGCAGCTAAGATCTGGCCACATGCAGGTTAACATCGTATCATCAGAAGAGGGGAAGACTTAAAATTAACACAAAATGCAGTTTTAAATAAAGAAAGGGAGTTCTGTCAAACCCCATCGACTATCGAAAATGCAGTGTGAAGGGAAAACATGCTCCCTTGGCCCTCAAACACCCGTACCGGGGGGGCTGATGGTGGGCAAAGCTGAGAATCCTTTCACTTTGTCCTTCTTACTCCTCTAACAATATATACAATTTAAATGGCCCTTAATAAAGTTCCACACACACATACATATTCTTGGGGTTTAGTGAATGCCACTGTTTTTTTTTTTTTTTTTTTAAACAGAGCAATTTCTATAGGTCTCAGGATCGCTCAAGCGGAGTTACTGTCCATTTTTTTAATGGCAGTTCCTTTTCCAATTCAGCCTATTTTCTCTCTGTATGTTTTGTTTTATGAGGTGGTAGTCAATGTGCTATGTCCTCTTCTAGTCAAATTTTCCTAAATGTTAATTAAAAACATCTATGTCACTTGGGATAAGATTTATTACTGGCCATATCACTCCATACATCTGTCTCACTGAGGTCAAGTGATGCTTATTATCACTCTTACCAACATCCAGGGCTGATGGACTATATCCCAAACAACAAGCTAAGGAGTCAGGAGATACAAAACCAAAATTCTAAAACTCAAAAAATAAACTGTCATTGCCTCCAAAGTCCCAAGTTAAAAAAAAAAAACAAACAAAAAAACTTCATGTAACTTATTATTATATTAGTCCCACATTTCCCAATACCAAATACATACCTCCAATATAATAAACACACCACTAACTCAGAACAGAGACAAGCCTGGATTCTGGGTTACTCAAAACTAATGTTAAAATCTGACATCTTATCCATATTTTGAGTTAATCAAAATTCCAACAGCGGTTATTAAGCCAATCCTTCTCCTCCCCGTTCTTTAATCATCTGGTTTTATTCCTATTTCTGTAGTTTTAAGGCAAAGGGAAAAAAATAATGTGCAACTTAAATTAATCAGAAGGAAAAATAGAGGATTTTATTTACTATCTCAGTTTGTACCTTCACATGACAACACAATTTTTGAAAAAAGCATCTGAAATCCCAAGAAACACATTAAACTTGAAATTCTGAAGTAGGAAGTAAAACTGATTTAATTGTAGCTCAATTTCTTGCTCAATGTACCTTCAGTTATTTAACCATAATAACAAATGTATTTATGAAAGAGCACCTAGCCAAGTTCATATGTCTTTTCATTACTAAAGTATAATCCCTAATTGCATTAGTGTTTCAAATGCTCTGATTTCCAGAAATCTGTAGGCTCTAGAGTCAAGCTGGATAAATACCTGTGTGACCTCAGCCTGGATTTTTATACCTGAAACTAATTAGCTGGTCTTCAGAAATATGACTTGAACTGGATCTGTTTAATCAAAGTTGTCCCTTATAAATCCTCCTTTGCAAGTTAATTTCTACTAGCAACAATGTCACAGAGAAGTCCTCAGACAACCTGAGTCAGTCACACTGAAATAAAGGATCAGGTTCTGGTAGTAAATGCTCTCACTGGGAAAGAGCCTGAGCAGATAGACTGCTCCAGCATGAGGAATGCAAGCACAGCTGGGTGACTTGGTCACCTGGGCCCTTTTGTTCCACCAACATAACCACTTGTTCCAAATAAGGCCAACACACAATGGCAATACACAAGGCAGATGCAAGCCCCACAGCTCTAACAATAGCTCTAACTTTAAAGACTTGGCACTGGGACCAATCCCTCTTCTTCTAGACACCAGTATACATTTTTGGTATCTACAATGTCAGCAGCTACAAATCCTCCACCAAGTCTGATTCCACCGTAGTAGATTTTCAGGGAGAGGAGCAAATTTCCATTCCTTACAAGCAATACCCACCCAGATCAGCTTGCATAAAGATTTTTAAACAACAGAAAAGCCATTCTCACCAGCAAGGTCAGAGTCTACCTGCTGGGCTCCTGAAATACTCCCAAACTCCTTTATTTCCCTCTCAAATGGGATCCTCCTGTGGCTCTAAGCCATCTCAATAGGTTGCCTCTTTCTCTGAGAAGTCCAGCCCGTAGCTGAGTGGTCTTTTGGAAACTAAAATTCAGTTAGGAGGGAGGCTCTGGGATTTACTTTGATGACCGATCCTGATACCCACTTGTTGGAAGAGTTCATATGGCCTAAGAATTGCTCGGACTTCACTAAAGCCTATTTCCTCTGGTTGGATTCCTACTAGAGGGAGGAAAGACAGGCTAATGGACTATATGGAGGTTTAGAAACACTCATGCCCAGCCAAATCTCAGAGTTCTCTTAACTCCCATCAACTTTTTATCCTTGCTTCTCTAATTTTAAAACCCCTTTGCTCTCTGTGTTTTCAGCTACAAAGTAGTAAAATTTTAAATCCTCTCCCATGATCTAGAAGTGAGACATAATGTAAGAAAACCCAAAGCCCTAGGAAGGGTTAAGTTTTCCAAAAATGCTTCTGAGGAAGTCCTCGGCTGGCTCCAAGGTTTGGCAGTGTGTCATGTCATTGTGTCCTTCTGGGGCTGCAGTGAGACTTAGTCTTGCAATTAGAGAACAAGGCTCCTTACAGGGACGGCCTAGGCAGCCTCTATTTTGGTTTCCCCCTCACAAGTCTAAGTAGAGATGGTGGGGGGGGGAGGGGTAGAGGGGAAGCCCTACCACATCCTTATTAGTACAAGCTGAAACCTTTTAAACATAATGTCTGGATGCTCACATCATGAGCAAATATTTCTGTGTAAAACAAATACAAGCCTGGGGGGTCAGAAAGACATGCATTCTTCAGTAAAAGTTAACTTGTTCCTTTCTTTGTTTTTAAACCCCCCTTTGGAAATTAAGGAGAATGTCCAACCTTGCCATATAAAAAAGTGCAACCATTTTGAAAGACAGCTGCCAGCTCAGCATCTTCTAAGTCAGGATATATTTATACTTAAAAACATAATCCAACAAATGAGTTCCACTGGGGTGGTTAAGTGCCAGTTAAAAAGCGTTCTTTTCCCAGGATAAGAAAATACCAGGAGAACTGAGGTTTTATAATCAGGAAGAGAAGGAAAAGGCAGCTTGGTTTTAGAACTACACATCTCTCTTATAAAAATATATAATTGTACTCTCATGGTAAAAAGATTAGTTGCCTTCAACGGATTCTCAGAAAAAAAAAAAATCCTATTATTTCCTCTCCACGAAGGAGTAACATCTTCCCATAATTACAGGAAAGCTGTGCATTAAGGTGCCTGCTCAGGAAGTACCATTTCCTAATCAGATGCAAACCTAATCCACTGTCACCAAGTCAAAAATAAAGACTAAATTCTCACCTCCTACAGCCTTCTTTCCTCTGTAGTTCTCCCAACTATACCTCCCTCAATAAGAGGCACTAAGCAACAATCCATTAATTTAGAAATTCTCCTCAAGGACACTCTCACCTCAAGGCCCCCCCTCCCAGCTAAGATGGTCAGATTCAGCTACTTTTGTCTCATACGAGGCGAAGGTAAGGGGAACAGTAATTGCGATGTGTACAGGTATCTGGCAATACCCTCAGCACAAGCTTCTGAACATCTACGGTGGCCCTCCAACACTTGTGTGTCACCTTTTACCAATGATCACACAACAGATGGCATGCGTCCGGGCAACACACATGTAGCCATGCCTCTCCCTCACACGTCTCTCCTTTAAATGTCTTCACAGAAACTATCAATTACAGACTCCAAACCAAAATTACACTTGGGCCTACAGCAGTCTTCCTTCACAGACCTTGAAAACGCTCTGTAATCTCTGGGTTGGTCATAAATTTAAAGAACCACTGAAACTCAAGAGAGAGGAGCCTGAGAAATCACCTAGACCAAACCCCTCATTTTCCAGATGGGCAGCAATGGACAGTGATTTGCTCCGGGTTTCAAAACAGTACATGTGATTCTAGGAAGACTACAAATGAAAAGTGGTAGAGCGTTATTTCAGTTATCAACTTCTGCTTCCCTTCCTACTAGAAAAATAACACTTGATTTGGGGAGTATATTTTGGCATCAACACTGAAGATAAGAAAAACACCACTTGTTTTGAAAACTCTTACATAGACCAAAAAGGTACAACTCATTCTTTCCTTCTCCATGATTCATGAGGAGTCAAAAAAAATTGCTTTTCAAATATTTTGCCTAAAATAAGGATAGTTTTGATTTCAGATACCACTTGTACCAGAAGGTTAACCATTAGGACCAAAAGCTCCTTGAATTTGAGATATACAAGTCCTCGTTTTCTTTTATGATCACCAGAGGACAAAGCAGAAAGAAGAATTTTGAAACAGAGAATGTAAAAGTCAGACCAAGTCTGGGAGTAAGAGGGTCAAGGATAAGGAACCACACTTTAGCACAGACTCGGAATTAAACTGGTTTCTTGCCTGAAAGGGTAGGAGGGAGGGAGGGCCTGGGGGAGAGATGGTGGTTGTGCTGCAACCTCTCTCCATGGGTAATAATTACCTTTCTCACTGATCACATACAGAAGCATGGGTTGGGAGTCACAAATACCACAGGAACATCAGCTTTTATAGAACCTAGCCCTTCCTCCCTCGCTCCACTCTCTTTCTTGAAACAGTCTACCAAAAAAAAAATCTTCGTACATGGGTGCCTGGGTGGCTCAGTTGGTTAAGCGACTGCCTTCGGCTCAGGTCATGATCCTGGAGTCCCGGGATCGAGTCCCACATCGGGCTCCCTGCTCAGCAGGGAGTCTGTTTCTCCTTCCGACCCTCTTCCGTCTCGTGCTATCTCTCATTCTCTCTCTCTCAAATAAAAATAAATAAAATCTTTAAAAAAAAAAAAATCTTCGGACAAATGTGGTTGCTTTCAAACTTTTCAGCTCTTTCTGTGCTCTCTGAACTTGGTAGGTTATCCGGTTTCTTTTTAGGCCCTCACAGACCACTTCTATAACCAAAGTCTCTCCCTATTACCAAACTACTCACATTGTTCCTAGGAATACTTGGAGACACCTGCAACCAATGACCTGGAGTTCTCTTTCTCTTCATGCTCAATCCTTATCTCAAACAAGGGAGGCAGAATATACAGGGGAAATAGAGCAACACAAAGAAACCAGGATCTAAACCCTGGCTCTGTACCTCATTGCTAAGTGGCCTGAGACAAGTCACTTTAACTCTTTGACCTCCAGTTTCCCCATCTGGAAAGTCAACATCACATTACCCACTACCCAAGGAGACTGTGAGATTTACAGATTATATAAACTCCCTTGTTAATGACTGTCACATGGTACGCATTAGATAAATGTTAATAATTACTACTAGAACTCCAATCTGGCATTTCATTTCAGGACATTTATGTACCTTCAGAAAACCTGCCCTGTGTGTCAGATGTGGGGACACTTCTGAGATCCTTCTGTGTCCATGCTGACATCCACCACTCTAGATGTTTTCTTGGGAATATATTCCTCATTAACCAACAGGTTGACCTCGGACTCCATACTTACTAGAGACTAGGTCATATTGAAGTTTTGGGTCCTTCCAATTTTTCACTAAAACTTATCACCAAAAATACACTCTTGATGATTTATAAGAATATTTCCAGAGTGGCGTGGCCATTATCAAATAGAAAATCTAAGACCACAGAGTTCGGTGGCTTGCCCCTAGGGATTCTGGTTCATTAGGTCCTAAGGAGGGGCCAGAATTTGTGTTTAATAATGCTCATGATAGGATTACTAATGATCTGTGAACTTTTGGAACCACTGTTTTGTATGATCCCAGATTTCTCCCTCTGCAAAGAAACATCTGCAAACTGGAAATTACCCGTTCAGCTTCTAATTAGCAGCACCTGCTCTGTGAACCACACTCCCTTCCTCTGCTTCAAGTAATAGTCATTCCTACCCAGTGGTCCTGCCAAAAACAAACAAAACACACCCAGGACACAGGTAACTCAGCAAGCACTAAAGCCTCTGGATTTGTGCAGGAAAAAAATTGCTATAAACAGCTTTGTTTCTCATTATTAATCTATCTCATGTGGGGATTTCCACAAGCAGAAAGGCTCCCAAATGCCAAGAGCTATATTTTCTTGTGGATCACTGAAACCTAATTATTAACAGACCAGTAAGCCCTACTACCAGACTTTCATACAATCAGCAGATTGCGAAGACAGTCTTGAATTATGGACTACAGAGAACTGAAGAACCGAAAGGCAAATTCATTTCTTCACCACTGCTCTCCCACATGCCACAATATTTGAGCTGCTCTGGAATATATAAATCCTATGCAAGGTACTGCCTGCTTGCAGACAACCATTTTTAGCACCTCAGAACCCTGAGACCCACAATGGACGTGATCACACCTGCCCATTCCATTCTGTCCCAATTATGAAGATCTCTGCCCTACAAGCCAGTCTACCTTGATGAGCATCGAGTCCAGTCATTCTGCCCCACACGCCAGTAGCACCGGCGTCAAGCTTTATGGCACACAGAACATCTGATAAAAAGAAACCGACACTGAAGTTTCAAATCATAATAAAACACTGTGCTGGGCTTGGTATATTCTGTTAGAAGCAAGTACACAGCTCTGTGGGGCAATTCTCCAGCAGCCCACCAAGGAGGTCTTCTCCACCCGGCATGAAGAACCGCAGAGAGGCAGGCACCTGAGGAAGGGATTTCGCAGCCACAGATAAGAACAAACACACGCTTCCTCACCTGCCTGAGTCCTTTAGGCATTTTCTTTCTCTTCCCAAGGTGCTGGCAGAGATTGCGGTCATTTTCTCGATCCGAGCTGTAGTGGTGTGGGTGGCTGAGTCTGCTCTTCTTGGAATGAAAAGACAGGCCGTTGGTAAGTGCTTCTCGTTTCTTCTTGGTCAGAGGGGTCTGGCGTTTCTCCACACGTTCCTGAGGCTTAAGTGCTACATCTTTCTATAGAAAAGAAGAGAAGCAGAGGGAAGTGATGGTTATGTATGTGTCCAGGGTCACACCCAAAATACAGGCTAAATGGGGTTACAAGAAAGGAGAGGGGAAAGCAGGAAGGGAGATAGGAAGAGAACAACTAAAACTAAGAAAAGGGGCTCTCAATTTTTCTGAATACCTAACGCCACCACAAATATATCCTTTCTATTCTTGTTGGGCAGAAAAGTCAACAAAGCACAAAGCATCTGTCCATTAAAAGTGATTTCACTTGCTTAGTGGCTTTCAATTTGATTCTCTGCTAGGTCCAGCAGCACACAATGACATTCCCCAAGGAGGCTCAATACACTCACTTTCCAAGTTGGTACATCAATTATGTTTCAGAAAAGGAGTACTAAGTGCGTGCATGATTTAAAAAAAAAAAAAAAAAAAAAAAAGGCAAAAGCCTGAACATCCCAGGGCCAGGTGGATGTGAGCCAGCAAGAAAGAAACTATCAATTCATATGATTAAAATGTTTCCTTAATGCATTATACATTTTTACCACAAGTTCCTCTGAGCATCCTTAATTCCCAGTTCTTTGCAAAATGTAACAACAATATTATCACCAAGATCTACAGCCACTTTTCATTTATTGCTTTGTGTGTGGTTGGGGGGTGGGAAGGTAGGAGAAACGTAATGGATGTCCTGGAATGGGAAGCAGCAGCTTCAGAGACTACAGGCGGGCATTTCAGGCCACAAGATCCCGTGAATTCTGTGCCTGCAGGCAGCTCAGCACCTACGGAAATACCAGAAGACCTGGGTCCAAAGCCTGACACTGACATTATTCATTAGGAGACTTGAAGTACACCACTGGTAGGATACGTGCGAATGTCCTTTGAACCCTGAGAAATGTACACATGAAGCCCTGAAATTTAAAAGATTTGGCACTCAGTCATTCATAAATGAGTGGATATGATCCTATTTACACTGAAAATGCTCCTTCATGGAGCCTCGCCCCCGTATAAATAAATTCTGTTTCCTGTGGTCCTAAATGAATGCACAAACAAATAATACAAACTAAGACAAAATTTTCCCTTTACCCATTTTCTCCTTAAAATACCTCTCTCTCTTTACGCCCCTCTCTCCCCTCTCCCCACCCCTTATAGCCAGTAGTCCCAAGGTAGTTCTCTATCCTACTGCCTCCCGATATCCAGTACTGCCCACTTGACATACACGCTGCTCCTCGAGGTCTTTCCCCAAATCAGCCGTTGCCATTAGTTTGGGAGCTCGGACATTTACATCTGCTTTGCCTCGGCCTCAAAGCCCTACCTTCCACACCCCTCCCTTTTCTAGTTCAAGGACTCTTAGCAGGGCCTGTCCACTCAGGAAGACCTTTCTTACAATGCAAAGCACTGTTCTCAAGCCTTCACTTATACAAGTATTTTCTGTGGGCCCAGTATAATACAAACTCAGCACTGTCCTATAGGGTCTGGGAAAACAATCATGTGGAGGAAAAAAATCCCCACCTCCTGGAACTTAAAATTTAGGGACAAATATTAATCAAATCACATAAATATATCATTGCAAACTGAACTATCTGCTCTAAAGGTAAGGGAAAAGGTGCTAAAACTGGGGGAAATGGTCTAGTCCAGAATAGTAGGCTGGTGCTGAGGAGATGACTGCCACCTGACCTAGTTCTGAAAGTCTGAGCAGAGAGAACAGCTTGTGCCAAGGCTCTGAGGGTCAGCTGGCAGCATGACCCCTTAAAAGAATCAGGGCACAGACGAAGTTATCACTCATCTCAGTAACCCCAATGCTTCACATACAGAGTCAGGCAAAAAACAAGTGTTATGTTTACATTTACTAGATAAATAAATAAACGAGGCAACTAAAGTACCCAAGCCTATAAGCCACAACAGTGATTTGATAATACCCCAAGCTGGTACTAATACAGAGTGAAGCAAACTAGAAAAGTGGAAACCAAGGAACCTTGCAGGTTCTACAGAAACAAGGATCACGGCAAACAGCAAGAAGCCTGAGAAGAGGGGAAAGGCCTTATCGCCAGAGCAAGAAGATATCAAAAATAAGTCTCATCAGGCAAATGAGTGGCTCCTGGTCTAACTTCTAGCTGCTATCACAATGCAGATGATTTATCTTCTGCCGTTGGAGAGGCAGCTCTCCTGAGGCGAGGAGGATGTGTGGTGGCAAGTATTTAGGGGACAAGCTGAGATCGAAATGAGTGCACATGGCCATTGATTCCAGTCTCAGAACCTTGTACAGAATGTCTAACACATAGTCAATGCTCAATAAATGTCCGCTGTATTTATTCCTCTGTCTAGCATCCACCACCACAGTCAGCTATGTTAGACATCTGCTCAGCTCAGACTATCCTGTGTTTAACATCACACGCAACCAAAATAGTCATGTCTCGTGAAGATGCTCAGGAATGATGGCAACAATAGCAGAAGCAGCCAGGCTGAGTTCCATCGTGGACCGCTTCTATATACTATGATTAATTGTACTACTTCTTTTAAGAGTAATGTATAAACTCCCCCACAGGGTTGTTAAAAAAAAAAAAAAACAAACTTCTCTTTGTCATCCAACCCACCTACTGCCTGGCATATATACACGTGTACAGTCTCGGATTAATAAACAAATGATAATAATGTATCAACCGTGCTTTTAAAAAAATTATGCCATTCTCTTTGGAGACCAAATCTCCTCTCATACTGAAGGTGCTCCAAAGTATACTGAAAATTATGTGCAATTCCATACAAATGTAAATTAATATTTATGAGAGTATGGTATAATTTTTTCTAAATCCATTTTAGTTTCATGTAGCATATTAATCAAGGCATATTCTCACGGCACCACAGAGTAGCTACACAGAGCAAATGGACCCCATGCCGTGACATTAGCTTGTAAGAGACCTGCTGAAGCCTTAGCAGCAGCGGTACAATCATCTTAGCTCCAATTAATATTGAGATTTTCAACGCTGGAGGGTGTTGGGTGGGGCAGAGAGGGGAAGGGAGAAAGGATCAAAGTGTGTGTAGAGGTGGTGGCTTAAGAGGTAAGAAAAAAAATCAAGAGTCTTTAAAAGGTTTTTTTATTAAAGAAGAGGTTTATATTCTCAAAGATATCTTTATTCTTTCAAAGATACAGTTTTATTTAGAAATTGCTACATAGACACTTTGGTGTAATTCTTGAATAAACCAGGCTGGTGTTTATTCATTCCCTCTGTAAACATTCACTGGCTGCTTACTATGTAGAAAGTAATCATTTAACTTCTCATTGACTGTCTTGGAGGGAAAATGACAAGAACTGTCCACTATAAGCAAAAAGCATCAGAGACAAAAAGACTGATTATAAATTACTCACCATATAACACTCTAAAGAGTTGTGCGTGTGATTACACACACGTGTATGTGTGCATGTTATCTATCCATCAACCAACAATTAGCAACTAATTTAAGAATTTCCTTAAACAAACATGGGTGGTCTACACAGCACTGCTGGAATATGGGAAGGGAACTGTGTGATTTATAAAATAAATTTTTACCATCAATGAATGACGATTTTCAACGGCCACTTGATTCATTTGTCTACCATGATAAAGGCTAGTGATTCCCAGGGAAAAATTAATGTCCATGAGAATTACCTGCAGTGCTTTTTGAAAATAAGGTGACTTGGCCCCATACTTGGCAAAGGAAGTATTTAGCAAACAAGCACTGGGAGGGAAAGCAGGGAGGGCAGAAGAATAAGGAAGAGATGGGGGGGGGGGATGTTTCTAAGGCATTCATTTCACAATCAGGGAAGCAAGCAAGAAAGCAAGAAAACCAGCCCGCCAACAACAGAAGGCTGGCTGTGAAGTACGAAGATTTAGACATATTTGCTAGCAATAGAGGGGGTAAGTGCACAAGCCATGCATAACAGATGGGACTGGGTTTCATGAATAGTTGAAATTATGTGATTTTTAGGTCACTGGTGATGGAGGGCAGGGTCAACAGCAGCACACATGCTGAGAGGCTCCAAGACACATTATTTCCTTTAACACCCAGCCTTCTTCAAAACAGGTGATCTTGCTCTTGACTTCCCCTTCTCTCAAATTATAATCTCTCACCAAAGGCTTCCTCTGCCACTCCTGAATTTCAAAATGAGACGGTTCAGTGCTGTGCAGACTAGGGGAGAGCAACAAACTGCAGATGAAGCACTGTCTCAGCGGCGGGGCTGCATTTGCTGATTACAGATGAAGCCACAGACAACAGAAAATGAAGGCACAATTTGCCTGCCTTGCATGAAATAGGTTTCAGAAAGAGAGTCTCCATCTGATTTTCCCAACCGAACTAATCTGAGAGCAGCCCATCCCTTACAAAGCATCTGCGGTGTGGGTGTCTGCATGTGCCCCTGTGGGCGTCCATGTGGGAGAGAGGGGTACAATTGAAACAGAACCTCTTAGGTAAGTTACTTATCTTAGGGACGTGCAATGAAATAACAAAGGAGCCAGGAGAAATAAGAAAAGGCGCTTTTGCCTGTCACCATCAGAAGGCATTCATGGCTGTGTGCTGTCATTTTAGTTTGTCATGTGCTTTGTTGGTTAATTTTATTACATTTGTACTTACTTTGGAATGGTTTTACAAACACTGATTCCATCTCTTCCCTTAAGTGCAAAAGAAGTGAAAGCGTTTACAGTGAGAGTAAGAAGTGAAAAATTAGGAAAGAAACAAAACACACAGCTCTTTTAAAACTTAACTCTGTGGACATGTTAACAGTGGCCCCTATTCTGGAATTCCGAACAAATGGGACTTAGGAACAGCCCTTTAGAACCTAAACTTTTTAGTAAGGACAGGAGACTGCGTGCAGGAATTTACAAACAAAATAACCAATACAAAATTAAAAAAAATAATAATTCCTCATGTTCACATCTTTTAAAAACAAAACTGAAAATACCCACTACGTGCCAGACACTTTGCCACCTGTTAGAAATAACTAAGAAAGGATCCCTGATCCCAGGCTGGTTAGTGGGGGTACAGGAGACAAATCAATGAGCTGTTACAGTAAAGTGGGTTAGGTGGGGAGCCACTAAGGTACCCCATATTGCCGCCTTTCACACTGCAGCCCTGCATTGCCGTGAAGACGAAAGAGTAGATCAATGGAACAAGACGGGAGGACAGAAATAGACCCACATGTATACGGACAACTGGTTTTCAGCAAAAGCACAAAAGCAATTCTGTGGAGAAATAACCTTTTAACAAATGTTGATGGAACAAATACACACACACACACATATGGCATATATTTATGCAAAAAATTTTTTGATTCACATCTCAGTCTAATTAGGAAAAATAACTAAAAATGCATTATAAGCCTAAATGTAGAACCTAAAACTATAAAACTCCTAGAAGAAAACAGAGGAGAAAACATTTGCGACCTTGGGTTTAGCAAAGATTTCCTAGATATGATGCCAAAAGCACAATCCATAAAAGAACAAAGTGATAAATTACTCCTCATCAAAAATTAAAACTTCTGCTCTTCAAAAGACACTGTTAAGAAAATGAAGAGACAAGTCACAGAATGGAAAACTATCTGCAAAATGTACATACCTGAGAAAAGTTTTGTATCCAGATTATATTTTTAAAAGCCCTCAAAACTACATAAAAAAACCAGTGTTTTAAACAGTTAAAAATATATATATTTGAACAGTTAACTAAAGAAGATATATGGGTGGCAAGTAACATGTGAAAAGATGCTTAAGATCAATAGTCATCAGGGAAATGCAAATTAAAACCACAATGAGATGCCACTATCTACATATTAGAACGGCTAAAATGAAAAAGACTCACCACACCAGCTGCAGGCACGGATGTGGAATTAAGCTCAATACATTCACGGGAGGAGTGAAAAATGGTACTACCACTCTGGAAAACAGTTTGGCCATTTCCTTAAAAGTTCAAAGCAGACCTACCATATGATCTAACCATTCTGCACCTAGGTATCTCTCCCCCAAAAAATTAAAGCACATTTCCACAAAAAGATCTGTACAAGAATGTTCCTATCAGCTTTGTTACAGCTTAAAACTAGAAACAACTCAAGTGTACATCAACAGATGAATAAACTGTGATACAACCATTCCGTGGAATATTAGTGATAAAAAGGATAGCCTACTGATACACAACTTGACTAAATCTCAAAATAATTATGCTAAGCTAGAGAAATGAGTCCCAAAAGAATATTTCGTATGATTCCATTTATATAAAATCTAAAAAATATAAAATAATCAGTGGTGACAGGAAGCAGATCAGTGGTTCCCACTGAGGGGCAGGAAGAGATTATATACAGACATGAGGAAACATGTGGAGTCAAAAACTCTTCACTGTCCTGATTATGACCATGCTTTCATGGGTATACACACATGTCAAAACTTATCAAATCTTATACTTTTAATCCATGCAGTTTACTGGTATGTGAATTATACCTCAATAAAGCTGTTAAAAAACAAACGGCAACCCTTGGCATCGAGCACAACGGGCACCTCACCATCACCAATACCGGGATGGCACTCAGCGCCCATCCAAAAGAACTCATCTTTCAGATTCCTGAAACAAAGGGATGACCGCACTGTGGAAGGTCTGGCATTAGCCCACGATGGGGCCATGAAGTTTTCACTGCAAACAACTCAAAGGTGCACAGCAATGCCTCAGCCAGACCGAGGAGTGCCGTCTTCACATCCTTTTCAGTGCCGAGGTGAGTTCACGGTGTGCCTTTTTTCTTCACTTCTAACAGTCAATTCTCAGTTATTCAGAGGCTAAACTTTGGTCAGGTTTTCCTAGCTTTCTTTCAAGTGCCCTGGTTAGCTGTTTGGCCACATCCTCTCTCATGAACACTTGAATCAAAAAGCAAAAAAAGAAAACATAAATACATTTTTACTGTTCCTACCTATAAAAAAAAAAAAACTGAGGCAGCTTCTTACAATACATTTAATACATGATGATACATAGGACATAAGGGAATCCAAATGGAGAGAGGAAAATGGTTTTAAAAAAAGAGACTAAGTACAGACAAATTCGGGATATGAAAACACTTGTAAAGGTGTGGTGCCATTTTCAGAGGTGAGGAGTCAAAGAAAAAAGAGAGAAAAGAAAAGAAGAAAAAAAAAAAACAGCCACTTAGGAAGCTCTCCTAAATTCAGTTATGGAATGAGATCACAACCACCAGCTTAAGTGAGATTTTTGCACACTCTGTGAATTGAAAACGTCCCAGCAACCTCTCATTCCCATAGATAATTGAGAGTTGGCAGCTTAACACTCTCAAAGTGGTTGAGTCCCTGGCAACTAGATGCTATTGCTTAAAACAGTTTAGGCTCTTAGCCCTGAAGGATTCCTAAAATTGGATTACAGTCCCTCCAGATAATCTGAGAAATACAGCATGACGAAAAGGAAACCTTAAAAAAAATTTTTTTTTAACTCCTCCATAACAGCAACATTCTAAAAGCTGAGCACAGCATGACTCAGGCAGAAAATCTCATCAGAGAAGGCTCAAGGGTGATAATGTACACAAAGAGTGAGTCCAAAAAGGGGAAGGGAACCACACAACAGAGAAGAGCATAATGGAAGCCAGAAGAGAAAGTGGGCATGCCACACAATCCTCTGGCCTTTCCAAGGGTGGGAGCCTGGTTTGCTACCTCTCAAGAGAGGCAGGCAGAGTGCGCAAATTTCTGTTGCTTTTTAATCCACTCTAACCTAATCCACTGTGGTCACGCACACATTTGAGAGGATGTGTAATTCTAATGATAGCACTTCTAATTAGCCATTACTCATTTTTTTACTAGGCATTCCATGCACAAAACGGGGAATATTCATGTGGCAAAATAATCAGTAAGTGGGGCCTCCCTGCGATATTCAGGTTTAGCTCCACAGGGATGATGGCTAGGACTCCCTGGTCATCCCTGAACTCACTGCAGAGAATACAGCATGTGGCACATAGTAGGTGAGTTCTGAACAGGTGAACTGGAGAAATGAGGACACCATGGATGTTTCTCTCACTCCAGAGGCTGCCCCACTAGGCTATGAATCATACTACGCTTCCTCTCTTCCTTTCTCAGATTGTCACCCAAACATTTCCAAACTTACTATCTGATGATATCCCCTCAGCACATCATGGTGCTGCAGCACATCACCATTCCCCTGTATACTAAACAGGGGCTGAGCAGATGCCTCAAAGACAATATGGATCCAAGAGAAGACAAAACAATAAAGGGGAATGACTGGCAAAATGCCATGTCTTGCTTTGCAGCTTCACATGAAGGTCAAATGACCATTTATTTACCAGGTCTTAATACCTCCTACTCTCAGAAAAATCAAGTGGTTGATACTCTTATCCAGATATTCCAGCCAAGGAGCCTGACTGGCCAGTGAAAACCTCTTCTTACCCAGATACTGGATTCAAATTAGTAAAAAGGCAAAGACTTTGCTCTTCTTCCCCCAACATGTCCCTAGCTTCCCTTCCCCGGGCCCTGACATACTACCACTTCCCTTCCCCGGGCCCTGACATACTACCACTTCCCTTCCCCGGGCCCTGACATACTACCACTTCAGCTGTGTCGAACGGTTACTTCTCAGGCCTGGAGGAGTCCTGCTTCTAGCTTTTGACAGGTATTCTAGACAGGTATTCTAGCTTTCGTGTGGAACATGACCTTCTCTGGGCTTGCATTACCATCATAAAGGGAAAAGCAGCGGAGATGATGTATGCACCAGAAGTCCAACTTAGAGTATGGATGGGCATCTGGCCCTAAGAGGATCTTTAATTTACTTAGGAAAAGATGCAATGTATCCATTCATTTCACTATTCTAGCAGAGTGAAATGAAATTAACTACAGGAGAAATAGGGAAATAAAGACTGGGATTCTGAGCCACGGAAGGGTCCTCCATTCCTCTCTGCCATGCCCTACCAGTTCTGATCCTTGCTTCCCTTAACCTTCCCCAGAAGAGAGAAAACAAACTCTGGATGTGACATCAGAATCTTTTAAAGGGGGACAAGAGGGGCGACCACTAATAGGTCCTTCTATCTCTGGCTCTTAAGAAGTCAAATCTAAACCAAACAAAATGTCAAAGCTGCAATTATGGGAAGCAGAAAACACCTGATACTTGCTTTTGTTCGGGCTGCGCTGTTTTAGAAGCAGGGTTGGGAGCTGGCAGTGGGGATCCACTTAGAGAGGCCCATTTAGGGAAACAAAATCACACACACACACACACACAAAGAAGGCACATTTTGTCCACTCAGCAGACAGGAAACAATTTTACGAAAGGTAATTTAATGTTTAGGACTATTCAGTGACAGGAAAGCGACTTCTGGCAAAATTCATGTTATGTGGTTCTGAATACAAATACAGTTTCCTACAGCATACTGGGAAGGGTGTATGGATGAGAGGCAGTACCTTTATGGCTCAAGTTTTCAAGTGGTTCAGACAGGTTTCTGGAGGACTATGAAATAATTATTACTCGAGTAATAATTCCGTAACTTTCTCCCATCTTCCCAGCAACTGTAGTCAACTTCCCATTGGAGATGAGCACGCATTCCTTCATTTACAGAGCGGTGATGCAGAGAGCCAACATGCACATGCACACATTGACCTTCTCATACTCCAGGAATCACTGTTACACTCTTTCTCAAACTAATTTTAATTGAAAGGACAGAAATCAATCCACTTCAACATATATAAATTTAGGGTCCTCCATGGGATGATCTCTTAGGGTCCATCAACCTCTCTAATGTTACTATCCCAGGAGGCTATTTTATCACATATAAAATGTTCAACCAATGTAGCTTAGAGCTCACTGATCCACTAGAGGTTTTTCTTCCAGACCAAATTTTCATTTTCTGAAGGAGGAAGCGGAGGATTCGTAACGCTACTCTCACTCCCTAACACCAGGTCATTATAACCTTATTTGTGTCAGGGTTATGACCTTTTGTTTGAAGAAATTTTTATATTACAGTTTAGTATTGTCTCATTATAAAAGCGTTCTCACCTCCACTTCCCCTCCAAAGCATAATTAGGGAAAGGCTATACACCTCTTATGTCAAATATCTGAACTTTCAGAAAGGTTTCAAATCAGCAATAAAAAATCCTTACAGAAATAAAAGCCTTGGCTTTTTCTCTAAAATTGACAGTCTTTACCAATTTATTTCAGGGGTGAAAAGTGGCAGAGAATGACACCTTTCTGACCTTAAAAAAATACAAAGCTACACAAACGTTCCAGACCCTGAATCCCACATGTTCTGCCTGTGTGGGTAAATAAGTATTAGTGGATAATGATAACAGCTATAAATACCCACAGGTGCAAAATGTAGAAATTCCTGTTTAGCACCTACTGCAAATGCTCTGTCACTAAATAAGACACATATATGGGTTTCATGGAAAACTTTGCCAAATCTTGGAGCTTGTTCACACAGCTCGAGCCTGTGAATCTGCACACTCTCTTCCTCATCACCCCCAGTCTTCCATTTCGGGTTTTATCCAAAAAGATTTTCTTTGCTTTAGCATCATATGCGTAAAAATAAATGGAACTATCCTGCAGGTTTGCACAGAGCATAGAAAAGTGCATTAGATGTACCCACTGACCTGAGACACAGACTAAATAAACTCCTCAAGCTATTTCTGCAATGAGAATAAATTAGACCCTACAATTACAGCTGATGGAAGAAAAGTGACTGTGCCTTCTGTTGGCCACTACACTGACCTGAGAGAGGAAAGGCGGTGTCCGTTTGCATAAGGCGATCAGATGCTAATTCTGAAGCCACTCTGTCATGCAAAGAGGTCCAGATGTTTACCCAGCTTCTCAAACAAGCCACAGGCTTGTTGCTCTAACAAGCTTCCTACAGATAGATTAGTGATATTTAGGTACTTATTGGGTCTATCAGATTTGATAATGGAATCAATCTCTTCCTTTAGAAGCTCTGGGTTAATGGCAAAGTTTATTAAACTGCAGGCAGTCATTCAGAAAAGATCAATAGAGACATGATTACAGAGTAACCAGAGGATTAAACATGAGATTTATCACAAAATTAAACTGAATTAAATGATCTCTGATAGCACTTGAAATGCTGTCAATACCTTTAACTCATAATCTAGGCTTTCCATGTTTACCTAATAGGCGACAGGGATGTCAGATTTGAGAAGACAACTGCTATATAAAAACATAAGCCAAAGAGATTTGCTGAAAGCACTGAAGAGTCCCTCCTGAATATATTCTCCCATTTTTAAGCAGCAGCATTTTAGTTTATCTGTAAGAGCTGTCCACAGTTACCTCTGCAGACTTTTGAGTCACTAAGTGCATACCCCATCCCTCCATCCTCAACACATGCCTGTATGTTCTCACGGGCACGAATCCACGGATCTGTCTGCAGATGACATACGTGCAACAATTTCCTTCTCTCACACACAGAAGCATGGGGTGTGACATTGGCCCGCGGTCCCATGAGGAAAAGGAGCTAGAAAATGTCATCGGATTGTAGGAAAATCAACTCTTCCTCGTCCCGGGAGGATTTCTTGATGCCACCACAAGCTCAGCAAATTACGTTCATAATGGCGAAATCCCCAACACAGCCCATGAAAAGGTGAGCACTGGCTAAACAAACTCACAACGGCATATACACTCATCATCAGTGGACAAGTCAATATACATAAAGGATACCATAGTGAGAGAGAACAGCTCTGCAGGACATGCAATGATAAAAGGCAGGCCTGCTGTGTGCGCATGAGCAGATGAGCTGGTAGGAAAATCAGGTATGGGGCCAAAACCCGAGCCTGTCGTTTAAGCTATACCTTAGATGGCAGCATTTCTGAGGGAGACTTCTTTCCCCTTGTCCAGTTTTTATCATATTCTGAGTACACTCCGTCCCACAGATGGTACCGGCCCTGCCCTGATGAGCAAGCAGCAGGCTCTGGTGATTTCAGCAGTATTCCAATATGGCAGCTCTTTTGTAAAAGCGGGCAGAACTGGGCTGGACACAAGATGCCGAGGCTGATACTGCGCTACAATTCTGTCATCCCCTTGTCAGCAAATGGATTTACAACAGAGCAACCCCTTTTCTTCTCAGCAGTTACCCAACCTCACAACAGTGCTCTGGGTAGTCCCAAATCCTCCTCAGTTCCTCAGGGAACAAGAACGCCATCCTGCCTGCTGAAAAAGGGACTCTGGGCCCCATCCCTAAAAGCTAAGGCTGCTATGAATTCAGGACACAAAGCCAAACCTTAAGTTGACTTTTTTTTTTTTTAAAGTAGGCTCCACACCTAGTGTGGAGCCCAACGTGGGGTTTAAACTCACGACCTGAGCTGAGATCAAGAGTCGGACACTTCAATGACTGAGCCACCCAGGCGCGCCCCCCCCCCCCGCCCCCAGACTCCTTTATGGAGGGAGATTCTATCAGTTTTTACAATGATTTCCCATAACAGAAACTTAATTCCAGGAGAACGACAGTACTTCGCTGCTGTCCATGCTTAATTCACTCCCCACTTCCCCCCACTTCGTGTCTCTGCTCCACCAGCAGGTGCTCGGTTGCAGTGAGATGTGGGTGTGAGCAGCGGTGTTGCCACTTGGTGGCTTTGTGACCTTGAGCGAGTCTCCCATCAATTTTAAGCCTCCATTTCCACTCGTGGAATACAGGGAGAAAGTAAGGAGTTTTCATGAAATCTGTGGAAAGCGCCTGGCTATTTCCCAGCACACAGTAGACAGTAAATAAATGATAAGTGAGGAATTCCTCTTCCTGACTAATACAGTCATGTTCTTAGTCATTATAAAGGGAAACTGTTAGTCATTATAAAAGATTGTATTGACACTGGAGGATTAATGGTGAGGTCTGTTCTCCATCTATCCTCAAGATCGTGTTTACGTAGTCTCTTCCAGGGTACCAAGTAATGTACTGCATATTGTATTTATAATCCTTCTTTTAATTACCTCAACACCCTGTGAAGCCTCAGTATTCTCATTTCTATAAAATGGGAGCTAATTATGGCACCTAACTTACAAAGCAGCCATTAGGATTGAATAGGCTAATATAATTTCTGGAATAGACTAGGGTTAGTTATTTTATCACTGTGAGTTGACCTGACCACCCTTGCACTCATGATACATCCAAAATTTAAAAGACCCACCACGTAAACCATTCCTACAGACAGGCAAAAAGAAGGCCTAAAAAAGCATTTGCCACTGATGACATCATAAATCTCTTTTCAACTGCTTTACCCCTGCTGGTTTTCCAAATGAGACATCTGTCCATTTCCAAAAAGAAAACAAATGCGTACAAAATAGTAACTAGATGCAGTTCAACATGAAAAGATTACCTACAATGCTTCCTGCTGGAGCCTAACCTTGAAAGAAATGGGGTTTTTGGACTCTATTAGGGAATCCCTCAATGTACCATCCAAAACCTTCCTGCATAAGGCTTAATGGAACAGGGGGAGATGGAAAAAAGAAGGGGGGGGTGAGCTCTCCTTCCCAGCTGAGCACTGACACATACAGTACCGTTTGGGAGGCAACTTTATGTGCTCTTAGTAGTAGATTAATGAATGTAATTACCTAGCATTGTGGCTGTGAATGCTGCAAAAACTATAATTTATAGAGTGCTGTAAAGTTCTAATGTGTTTTTATGTCCATAAGCTGCTTAACCATAATCTAATGCATTTGTACAAGAACAGCCTAAGTGGCTCTCAGCTGAACAGTGAACACAAGTGTCTGAACCTCGGTGATTCTACTCGTACGTCTTTATAACCCAACCCCGTGTGGTAAGCATCTGAGGGAAACAGCTGCTGAATTACACAAATAATTCTAGAGACAGTGACAAGGCTCTCTGCCTCTCGCACCATGAGGGGAGTTTTCTGGCTGACAAGAGCTGCAGGCCTTGGTTACGTACTGCGGGGATTCTGCACACATGTTTGGTAGGTACTTCTCTTGCTGCCATACCCACCACCCTCTTGTCCAGTGTCCTGGCCCCCACCCCTGCCCCCAACAGGTGGGGAGTGGATGGGGGGTGGGTAGCAAGGAAAGGCTGTGAGAAGACCACAGCGGGGAGACAGTCCATCTCTCTCCGAAAATATCCTGACTTCCAGTTTGGGAAAAGGCTCACCATTTCCAACTTTTCCTCTTTCCCTGCCATTATATTTTCAAGGAAAAGGAGGCAGAGCTCCACCATTCTTTGACATCTAAAACAAATCATCCTTTGAGATTGCCTCCATCGGGGGTTGGAAGCATCTCGTATGATTCTCTCCATAGATGACACGATGAGGAAGAGGAGGGTGGTGGCGGTGGCCATGCTGGTGGTTGATGCATACTAAGAGTTTACTATGTGCCAGAACCGCACGCCCATAAAAATCTTAAAAAAATAAATAAATAAAGTGCTTAGAATAGTGTAAGGACCTAAGCAACACTTTGTCCACACTGGCCATTAGTACAATGATAAGGGAAGACATTGTATGGGACCCCAGAACCTGCCTACATTTTCTACAGACAAACATTCAAAGTCTCAAACGTGTGTAACTGGGAGTTCCAGAGATTCATCCTGGAATACACCAGGACCAAATAACCGACAAGGCAGCAGCATCAAAGTACAACCAGACAAGCCCCACTCTATTTCCCAAAGCACAGTGTTGACTAAACAGTTCTTTCGGAGGGCACCTCCCAAAGGACCCTCAGATGTTAGAGCAAAAAAAAGAGCCACAGCAGCAGGAATCCCCCCTTTCTCCTCTTTTCAGTAGCAGTGCCATATGGTTATCAGTGAGTAAATATTTTAGCACAATTAAAAAAATAATAGCTTCAGGAAAACACAAGGCTAGGAAATCTTCAGGGCTCTCGGTTGAGTACAGAACACAATGGCATTACATCATTTGGCCATGCAGGGATGAAGAACCAGCTCTAAGACACACACTCAGGATAAATTAGTATCATGGCTAATAAATAATTGATGTTCTTCCTAGTTAAAAATGTACTGCTCTCCAGCGCTCATAGGATGAGATGTGATTTGGATTCAATTAAAGCTCTATCCTGTCCAAGGGAAGAAATTCTGCCTCTCAGAGCGAGCCATGTGGCTGCCTCTTTACTTCTTATGCCAGATTGATCTCTGGAAGCCTCAAGATCCATCAGGTTCACAGCAACTGCTTAGGCAGTAGCTCCTTGTCTCTCTCCTCCAACAAGAGAGTAAAAGAGAACAAAGTTTGAAAGTAAAAATCAGAGAGAGGAAAGTATTTCCTACATCCTAGAAAATTAGCCCTGACCTGGGATGTGAGCACTGGTGTCGGTTATTTAGTCTAAAAGAAGAAGGGGTGGGGGGTAAATAAACCACTTCCTGAAAAACACTGCCTTGGTCTGAAGAAAGCTGAAGTGGAACGGGGCACAGTAAGGTATGGGATGTGGCCAGTTCTTCCCCTTTGCCTCCCCCTGTCCTGGGCTTCCTACTACAAACCACTGTTCTCCAGCAGCCTTCAAGACTCACTTCCTCCTCCGCAGTTCCAATCATTAAAAGAAAGTTGCTAGCCACAGGGAAGTTCCCAAACTTTCACTAGTTCCTCCCCCTACCTGCCACCACCCTCCTGTGCATCTTTCTCACCTCCCAGTTTCTCTGTGAGAACAGGATCTTCACTGATAGCTCGCCTTCTCTCTACCCATAACCCCTGCCCTGTCCTAGATCCCAGGCCACATCTGTCCACTCTCGTGTGGCAAGCACACTTCTATCTCATGACTCCCTGGAAGAAGCTCATGGCTCCCTGCTGCTTGCACCAAACTGATGGTACCAACTTGGCCCACACCCTGCCATGACTTACTGGTTCTGTCTCGCACATAACTCCCACTCCATCAAGAAGCCTTAGGGATGATTTCTCCCTCCTAAGCACCCTTAGCACTTTCTGTCTACACCAGTGGTCTGCAAGATGTTCCACTGGGATAAGGTAAGTCTACATAAAAACGTCCATTTATATGTGTTGTTCATTTCACTCTTTAATAATTTCTAATGTTTCATGTTTTATGATCTATACAACATACACAGCAGCACATAGATAAAACTCTTAAATGAGGAAAAGTATGTGCAACAGGGGTGCTTATTCTAAGTGGTTTTGTCCATAGGAGCATACAATCAAAAAAGTTTGGAGACTTCTGGTTTAGACTTTGCAGAGGGAAGCAAGCACCCTGATGGAAGAAACAGTTTCCTATACTTTTTTAAATACTCAAAAAAAATCACTACATGATTAATTGATATAGTAGCCAGACATTACAAATCATAGCCTACACACCCAGGGAAACAGAAAAGGGTGCTCTCTGAAACCAAATCCCAGCATTTGGTAGAGAAATAAATCATCTGTCTGTAAGAAATAACCACATTCAGTGACTACAGTTAGTAACACAGTATTGCATATTTGAAAGTTGCTAAGAGAGATCTTAAAAGTTGCTTTTTTAAAGAAGATTTTATTTATTTGAGAGAGAGAACAAGCAGAGGGGAGGCGCAGAGGGAGAGGGAGAAGCAGACTCCCCGCTGAGCAGGAAGCCTGACGCAGGGCTCGATCCCAGGACCCAGAGATCATGACCTGAGCCAAAGGCAGACGCTTAAACGACTGAGCCACCCAGGCGTACCCCATCTTAAAAGTTCTAATCACACACACAAAAAAAGTTATAACTATGTACGGTGATGGATGTTAACTAGACATTGCAATATATACAAATATCAAATCATTATGTTGTACACCTGAAACTAATATTATATGCCAATTATACCTCAATTAAAAAAAAGAAAGAACCATATTAAGAACATCTTTGGTATTAACAATGTAATGGAAGACTTCAGGGGGGTCCTAGACCTCTAGGTAACAAGTCCCCAGCCAATTAAAGGCCACCATCAAACATGTGTCATGTGATCTGGCCCACAGATTTCTTTTAACAAAACATCAGAAGTTTGCCTATTTGAATAGGATACTGTGTTGAAATAGAAAAGCAAGGGAAGGTGTGATAATGCTTGCTCACCAGCACGTGTTTCTCAGGAGATAAAATAAATCCAACTTTATCCTGTCAGAGAAACACCCACAGCCAGATAGGTCTGTGTGAACCGCCATTCCACTGGGGAACCTCAAAGTTACAAGTCCCTCATGGATAATGGGTAGAGACTTAGTGGAAAAGAAATTAAATCCCTATTTCAATCCCCACAGTAAAGTTTTTATGCAATTCCAGATCAATCAGGTGGCTTATGCAGTTATCATCATTGCTAGTCTTAGAATATGAATCCCTTGAGGGAGAAGACTGTCTTATATCACATCAAATCTCTCACAACACCACATCTGGTCCTTGGCAGACGTTCAACAGAAGTTTGTTGAAAAACTGAAAAAAAAATTTTTAACCTAAAATTCAAAATTTTGGATCACAACTCTTTCTGTAAATTTGACACCGATTAAGTGAATTCTTAATTGCATCTAAAAGGCAAAGGGTCAGCCAGTACCTATATTAAAAAAACAAATCTGAAATCAGAAATCATCAATTTGAACAACTAGGTATGAATGACTGCTTATTTATGTCCTCTCAGACATGACCATGAGAACATTCAGAGCGGCCCAATGTCCCCTGCCTTCCCATACATGCAGTTTGACTGAGCACTCTGGCCATGATCACGACAAAGAGACCCATTTCCATCAACCTGGCGCCCTAAGGTCTGTACCTCTAATGGAAAGCACTAATGCTCTGTGAGGTTAAACTGGACCACCCGTACTGTGCTTCCTAAGATGACGCTAATATAAGTCTTCAACATTTTCTACACATATAGTATAGAGCATCTATCAAAATCTCTATGTCCCAATAAAGACCTGTGAACTGTTTTCATCCCACAAGTTCTACATAAAAAAATGGAAGGACTGGGAAAAATACGTCTTTTAGCCCCTTGGGTTTCGTGTTAATAATCTGATGAGGGAACCACAGTCAAGTTAGCAAGAACAATAATAATCATATACATGTCAGAAAATTTAACATTAAATTTGCAATCCAGCTGAAACAGAAATAATTTCTATTCTGATGCACAGATCAAAAAGTCATTGAAGTAACTATTCTCTTCAGTAAAGTACCAAACTAGTACCATTTGGATGCAAAGGAGAGAAGTTAATTCTTCATACGCAGTGATGGCTTGGACTGAGCATCACAATTCTCTCCAGTGTTTTGAGAAAGGCTGACTTAGACTTTCAAATGCATATATTTATTTGATATACTGTCAAATGTCTAGATATCCAAGTGCAATAGTTTCAAGTGGGGAAAACAAAAAACTCATCCAGGAAGGACTGGGAGCATAGGGGTAAAGGAGGAATAAAATTTGTAAAGCCCAATCACAGTGGATTTAGTCCTAACTGGTATCTGTGTCTCCAGTCTTTCACCCTCTTGCAGGACTGATGACATCTCTAAAGTACAAGTCTAAGCATATCACTCCCTTGTTTGAAAATGGCTATCCACTGATCAATTACAATTTCCTTAGCCCGGATCCACAAGGCTTTCCATGATCTAGGCCGTGCTATGGCTCTAACCTCATTTATTACCACCATCTCCTACACCTCCTTCCCTCTGCACACTTACACGTCAGATATACCAAACTACTGTGAATTCCCTAGTTGTGCAGAAGTGTCTCTGAACTCAAGTCTCCTTAAAATTGTAATTTCCTCTGACAACAGTATTATTCCTCCCTAGCCCACTCAAACCCCTCAGCTTGGCTATCTCCTACTTAGCTTTAAGGTCTTCATTATCCCTAACAAAACACTTGTCCCTGTTGTACTGTAATCCATTTACATCTTTATCTCTTTAACAAGCTCTGGACCCCTTGAGGGCAGGGTCTGGGTCTTGTTTGCTATCCTACCTCCAGCATTCAGCTAAGGGAATGGCAGGTAGTAAGTGTCAATAAACATTACAGGAATGAATAAATCAACTTTTCCCCCCAAAAAGTATCTACTCCAGAGTCGACCCTGCTACATAAAGTCAGTGGTTCCAGCCATTCTCTGACACACTCTTCCTTGAAGGTAGAAGGAAATTATGCATGATATTCTAGTCAGACCCAAGTCATTTCCTTAGGGTAGGTACCATTTCTATTCCCTGCAGTATTTCTAACAAATCAACATGTTTTAAGCTAAAGAAATATATGCCAATCTCAACAAAGAATCAGTAAGGGTGGTAGTACTAATGGCAGCTCCCATTTACTACACACTTAACAACTGACCAGGTGCTGTGCTCACTTAACTAGACCTCACTTCAACCCTATATATTAGGGACTTTGCTCCTTCCACCATACAAATGAGGAAATTGAGGGTCAGAGATGTTAAGGCAGTGGTTCTCAACCCTTGCACAGTTTACTGAATCTTCTAGAAAGATTTTTTAAAAAGCATGGACCCCCAACCAAAAGCAACTAATCTCAACTAATCCCAATCTCTAGGGGGTATTTTTTTTTAAGTTCCTTAAATGTGAAATCAGGGTTGAGAATCACTAGGTAAGGTGATATGCCTAAAATTCCCTAGTTTCTATGCTGCAGACAACCTGAAGTCAGTCTATTTCCAGAGCCAGACAGATGTGTTAAAGCACTACACTCTGTTAAGCTACTTCTTTGAACTTACAAGTCCTAGAACATTTATTTTTTTCTCTTCAAAGTATGAGCAGGTGATAGGCTCTTGATTAGTAAAAGGAGAGTCTCTTTAGAATATAGATTATATCAAGTGCCACCCTGAATGTGTAAATCAACTTCATGGTTCTCAACTGAGACAGCGAAGAGGGCTCTTTGCTAATTTAATAGCAATTCTCCTAACTGTATCTTCTACAAGTTCTACTCTCCACCAGTCATTGTGGGAGCTGCAATGGACCACAGGATGTTAATCCACCACCATTTAATAAAAAAAAAGAGAGAGAGAGAGAGCCTATTTTCCCAGGAGCCACTAGAAGCCCAGAATTTTTATCAGCGATAACAGGTCAGAGGAAGAAAAATGAGTTGTATAATTGGGGTGGGGGGAGGCTAAATTTTTAAAAGCCCATTTTAAAATATTTTAGATATTCCAGTATTCCAAATGCATTAGAAACCAAACATAGAAGCATTTTGTTTTAATTTCAGTGCTTAGAATAACATTCAGGTTCACATCCAGGCATAATATTCAACACTGATATATTAAGGACATACCCAACAAGACAAGGAAGGAGACAGAAGAAAACATTTAAGCAAATTACAGATAAAGGGGCAAAAGGCACAATGGATTGATGTTCTAACCCTTCCTACCTCTGAAGCACAGAAAATAAAGAGATTATCCATGCTTTCCTCAGTGTGAAAACAGAAAGAGGCTATCAGGATGGGCATCTATGTCTCTGCCAGGCTTTATCTAAGAAGTCCAGGGCCAGCTTCCTAGGTGTGAGACCTATGCAACCGCTCAGTGTCCTGTACTCAGAAGGGCTGGGCACACGGTTTAATGATCTATGGTTTTACCCATGAGCTTGAGTTTTGTAAGCAAAGTCTGATGAGACAGTGGGACAGGTGGGTGAGTAGAAATTTACATTAATAGGCATGTCTGTCATTCTTTGCTACCCCATTTGCACACAGCATTCATGATGACCAATGAACACAACTGCCATGAATGCGGGAGTTCACTAAAACTCAGGATACAAGTTAAGCATATGACATCCATGACAAAGTAAGAGACACTGATGGTCCTAGAGGCCATATTTTCCCTTTGAACCAGAATGTGGCTTAAAACATAGAAAGGAGGCAATGGTGTTCTAAGAACTATGACCTCAAAGAGTTCATACTCTACTTTTGGGGAAAAAAATATACAAATGGGAAGATTTATAAAACAAAGGTCAAAATTAAAATATATCCAAAAACAGAGGGCAATGAAAAGTACTTAGAGCAGGAAGGAGACTAGCAAAGACAGCCAGGTGGAAAGGGTTCTTGAGTAAGACTCAACTGCCTTTTTTTTCATCCACATTATCTAATACATCCAAAAACACCTTATAGATGCTTAATAAAACCTGGTGGAATTATCTCTTTGCCAGCCTTCCATAACTTCCCCTATGGTTGTGCAGAATCTCATTTTCCAGAGTCTTCTGCTTGCATAATTCAGAGGTGAAGACACATCTTCTGACAACTCTTGCCCAAGCATTTATACCACGCTGCTTCAAACTCAGATATCAACAGCGGCTGATCTGCTTCATTCAGAAGTGGTTGTACAGGGGCTCACAGGAGGAACTGAGGTATATCATAGGCATGCACTGAACCAAAGGCAAATACCTCTTCCAGCACAATGCGCAGGTATGAGGACAACTCTTCATTTTCCAAGCTAGCAGAGGGGAACACTGGTGCAATTACTCCTCGAATGCCTAATCCACCTCTCACTTATATTCAAAAGTCAATCCAGGTAGCGGAAAGAGCAATGGCCCAGAAGGCCTAAGATCAAGATATAAGTCCTACTTGATCTTATACAACTCATTTCACTGATCAGAAATTCAAATTTCTCATTTACAAAACAGGGAGACAACCCATACTGCTCCCTCATAGGTTATCATGAGAATCACATCAGAGTGTACACACAAGCCTGGTAAAAAGCAAAGTGTGGAACAAATGTCGCAGTATCCCTGTTAAGCTTGGGAGTAGTCCAACATGATCTGAAAGACATTCAGCCTCATAATTAGCTTGCATGCAGAGATGCTGGGTAGCAGAGGGAATCTCACCTAGGATAAAAACTTCAAGACAAATGAAAAACTGTCTTCATCATCTACATGTTTGTGTTAAGGATCTTCACGCAGAAAGAAATTGTGCTGAATTAAAGAACTGGTTAGAGGGGTGCCTGGGTAGCTCAGTCGGTTAAGTGTCCAACTCTTGGTTCAGGCTCAGGTCATAATCTCAGGGTCGTGGGATCGAGCCCAGCGTCAGGCTCTACGCTCAGCCTGAGTCCACTTGGGATTCTCTCCTTCTCCCTCTGTGCCTCCCCTGACTGGCAGGAGAACGTTCTAAAATGAATGAATGAATGAATGAATGAATATAAAGAAATACTCTACTGAAGAACTTTAACATTCAACATTTGACACATGCTTTATCATGTGTCATGTGCAAAAAGCAGATATATGGGATGTACAATCCCATCTCAGAAATGAACAGCATCTTCTCAGGAAGCAGAAAGATAAAGCTGAATCCTAGAACATATGAATGAATGATGCCAATAGCCAGTAGAAACTCAGGGTTAAGCAGTACACAATATCTATCTGACCCGTGAACTTTACACACACTGTTTTACAGTTTGCCCACAGCAAGAGAAACTTTAGGGGTATTTAACATACAATAAACTTAGATTTATTTCTTTATACCATCTTCTTATGTGTGAAATTTTATTTTAAGTGTGTGCCTATGTAGGGGCTATTTATGTAGTTGTCATCTGTGTTGCTGGATAAAATACAGAATGTCCACCTAAATGTGAATTTCAGATACAAGAAGCGCCTGGGTAGCTCAGTCGTTAAGCGTCTGCCTTTGGCTCAGGTCATGATCCCAGGGTCCTGGGATCCAGTCCCGCATCAGGCTCCCTGCTCCGCGGGAGGCCTGCTTCTCCCTCTCCCACTCTCCCCTGCCTGTATTCCCTCTCTCACTGTGTCCCTGTCAAATAAACAAATAAAATCTTTAAAAAAAAAAATTTTTTTTTTCAGATACACATTTTAAGTATTCCCAAATACTGCATGCATGGGACATACTTAGCCTTAAAAAAAACTCTTATTTATCTAAATTCAAATTTAACCAACATCCTACGTTTTTGTTTGCTCATACTCTGGCAATGCTATTTCAAATCATTCCTGTTTTTTGTTTTTTTGTTTTTGTTTTAATTTAGGGAAAAAAGCACATTGGACAGGTAAAAGGTGTAAAGCATGGAAGACAAGAGAAGTTAGAGGTTAGCTAAGAACAAAAGAATTTTGCCATGAAAGGACAGGAACAGATTCTTTTCAGTTCTCAGCCACAGCTGAAGCCGACCCACACCTGGTGCTCTTACCTTTCTAATCAGCATGCATTGAGACATGCTGATTAGAAAGGCCTAAAGAATGTACACTAGAACCTCATCTCACCTAGGTCTCTCAAAATAAACATGCTCTAGTACATGTTATGTGAAAGGGCTTGTTCTACAATTTATTTTTCCAACAAGTACCTCCAACAACACACTGAACTCAAAGTTAACCAACCAAGTTCTACTGAAAATACAAAAGGAGTAAGATGGTCCCTGCTATCACAACAATTCTAATGCACCAAAGAGCTAAGATCCTTAAATAAAGACCCGCAGTATGTGACAGGTGGCCTAACCAAAGTATAATGACCATTTGGCTCCTGTAGCAGGGAGAGTACATACACACTAGTGGGCAATCATGGAAGATTTCCTGGAAGAGGCTTCTGAGCTGGGCTTTAGCTAGGGCAGGATTCTGAAAGGCTGGTATGGAAGAATGAGGAAAACAGAACAAGCACCTATAATGGGAAAGTTAGTAAAAAATAAGCCTGGGTTGTTGCGGGAAGGAAGGGGCTGCTTAATCACCAGGCCTAGGAAGTTAGGCTTCTCTGTCAGGGAACTGGAGACCACGGAAGGCTTTGAACACTGTAACAAAATAAGCAAACAGAGGACTACAGGACGGTTTTGGGGAAAGATACCATGACCACGAGAGCAGTTAAGAGGCTATTGAAACTGCGCAGATGACATGTGTAATGAGGATCTGAACGAAGAAGGTAGCAAAAAAATTGAAAAGGAAAGGACAAGGAACTCATGAGAAGCAAAGAAAGGGAGAAGGCTACAAATACCAATAAATTTTTTAGCCAGAAAGAGCCAGAAAATGTAGGGGCCATTACTGAGAATTAAGAAAGAATGAGTTTAAGAGAGGGTACATTTTATCCAACACACACTGATCTTCTAATGAAATTTCCAGAAAGAGATATAGGGTATGGAGTTGGGAGAGAAATTTTCGACTGGAAATAAAAACTGGGACATTAATGGCATTTTGATAATGGATGATGTGCATTGACGAGGTCTGCAAATGAGAAGTGTTAGCAAAATAGAACTCAGGGCAGTATGCAAAGTGAGAAAAGGAAGTAAGACCAGAAGAGAAATGGCCTTGGCAGGAGACATGGATAAAGCAAAAGAAAAATGTGATGTCACAGAAGCCACAGGAAAGAAAACATTTCAAGGAAAGAACCATTAACCCTTGTCAAACATTACAGAGACTTTTTGTAACAACGGAAGAAGAATGAGACAGAGTCCATGAACTGGGGGTAGAAGGTCTCAAGTGACATTTCATCTATATTGACATCAATGGCCAGAGTGGATGCCCCCTGATACTGAGAACCCCCTGTGTTCAAAACACATTTAGAAATTCTGCACAGCACAGAGATTATCGCATCAAAAAACTAACAGTAACTCAGGACACACTGGACACAGGTCTGGGCACTACCTGGAAACATGCACGTTAACCATGAGTGCCAAAGAGCACGTGCGTGGCCCAGGCCCGAAGACCACACGAACCAACGCTGCCTCACAGAAACCCTTCCCACCTCCTCCAAACTCCCACTCCCCACTTGCTGCTTTCTCCCACCTAGAAGTCACAGTCATCAAGCAAAGCAGTGCATAGGATATTACAATCTAAATATACAATTCCTAAAAAAGAAAAAGAAAAAAGCCTGCCATACTATAATATTCCACATGCAAGACATAAATCTTTCTGTTCATTCATGTCTAAGTTAAAAAAATAGTTGAAGCAGATATATGAACTTCCTATCCACCCCACGGGGTATTTGTAATACAGAGTAAAACTTACATAATGTGTACACAGAAGAGCAGATGGGTCTTCCAATAAGTGAAATATGATCCTACACGTTTTTTTTTTTTCCCTCTCCCACTACATTTTTAATTCACTAGTTGCCTTGTGTCTTTCCAGGAATATTCTTTTTATAGTCAAGTCCCATCTATTTGGGTAGATCATTAGCATCATCACAAATCAAGGCTTCAGTGCCAACCCAAGAGCATTATGCAATTTACTGCATGGCACCTAGCATTAATGTCCCTGTTACCTGATTTGAGGAATCATTGTTTCAAATATTTTAGATAAAGTATGTTTTCCTTCTTGGTATACAGAATGATAAATGGTTTGCAAATAAATATGAGTGTCTCTACTTCATATGCCAATGAGTAAACAATGCTCCTGCTATTATTTGAGTCCTGAAGAAAGTGTTCTGCAAACAGCATGGTGGCAAGATGACATCTGTGTGTTCATTAATGCATCATTTCCTTTGCACAGAAGCCCCACAACTGAAATTTAATTCTAATCTTTAATTGAGCAAAATTGCTTTCAGATGACGAATTAAGGAGAAGCAGCATCGGGCAGCAGAAAGGAAGAGCTGCACCATCCCTTCTTCAGCATATAGGAAACAGCAACAAGAAAATGGAGCGTGAATTGATTTGCTCTCACTTGGCTGCACTGTGGAAGGGGGGGGGGGGAAAGAAGAAGAGGAAACAATTTGCTCTATTACAGTTATTTCTAAACAAAGTGAATGTGGGAGTATTTGAATTTAAAATCTCCCAGCCATCTACCCAATGTTAGAACAAAGTACGGGTTATTGGGAGACATGGCACCTGCTTGATACGTTCTAAATCCTGGTTGGAAGGCAGAAAGATCTATTTGGGCTTAAAAACTATAATGCCTAGTGGGGGCAGGAATTTATTTTACTTGGGACTAACACTCCCACCCCCATACTACTTCCTAGCATCAGAATCACAGCCCAAGTCAGTGATCAGTCAGAGTCACAGGGCTGCAGACTGCAGGCCCGAGTGACCCCCAGGCTTGCAAGCACCCAGCGCAATGCAGAAGCCAGAAGGTCTTTTGGTCAGCCTCTGCCAAGAGGCTGCTGGACCTCATGGCATTATGGTCCTTCTTAGTTTCCAGGGCTTCATTCCAGCCCACCCACAGCGCACTCCGGCTTGGTGTGGAAGGGCACACACAGAGCCTCCCTGCTCTGCGGCAAGACTGCCTCGCTACTCAGTCCAGCTGTGGCTACTGCAGGAGACTCTGTAATTAGGTACAATCTTAATCTAAACTTCTCCTTTTTTAAATCACGCACATAGGAATATATAGATTCAGAATAATTATGGAGGACATAATTTCTGCCAACGGCTCTTAAACTTTTGGGGGAAATCATAAAACTCTGAGAATATGAGAATCTGATAGACACAACAGAGTCTTAGAAAAATGCACAATTACTGAACTTTGCAGACCCCCTAAAGCCAATTTCCGCCTTATACATTTATACGAATACATACATTTATTTACATACATATGTGTGTGTGCATACACAGGTACATATATACATACATATATATACCCAGAAGCACCCCACCACACCTCCAGATCTCTAATATCTTTGGAAGACTCAATGTATGTGGTAGGACTGGGTTGTCCCTAAACAGAGTGTCTCAAAAGTCCCTTCGCTAAACAGATAACTTCCTAGCTCAGGAGGCATTATTCCAAGCATCCTTTTAAACAGCTCAGAGCTTGGCAACACCAAAAGAAAACAGAACGATCCATTTAATACCAGGCTCCGACTCTGCCCTCCAGATAATCTTAGACAGAATCCTGCTGTCTTTTCACATCTTGAAGAAGAGTGGGAGTAGACACTCCAGGGTGACTGGTCACATGCCACCAGACCTCATCTCTGGTGGCCTGGATCTACAGGCCCATCTCCCTTGGGATCTTTAAGCTCTCTTCTAGAAAGAAAAATAAATCATATAATTTATCTCTAATCTACTTTGAGGAGACAGTAACATTCTACAGAAATGACCAAAATCTCACTGTTTAAGGGGAAATTTCTGACCCTGAAGTTAAGCAGAAGGGATTATTGGGACTCCTTTCAGGGAAAGCTGGAGTGCTGAGTGTCTAATCTTACCAAACAAGTACCTTTGTCTTTAACTGGGCTATTTTACAACTCTATAAACTGTTTATAGATATGCAAATAACTTCTGTCCTCTAGAAGAATAACCCTGCCCCTGAAAAAGTCAAGTTTTGTGTTCATTTGACATTTTTTTAAAAAAAGATTTTATTTATTCATTTGAGACGGAGAGAGGGAGGAAGAGGGGAGGGAGAGAGAGGGAGAGAGAGGGAGAGCGTGAGAGAGAGCACGCGCACAAGCATGAGCAGGGGGAGGGGCAGAGGGAGAAGCAGCAGCTCTGACTCCCCACTGAGCCAGGAGCCTGAGGCAGGACTCAATCCAAGGACCCTGAGCCCAAAGGCAGACGCTTAACAGTCCCAGCCACCCAGGCGCCCCATCATTTGGCATTATTTTAAAGATTTTATTTTTATTTATTTGAGAGAGAGAGAGAGAGACAGTGAGGGCGGGAATGAGCTAGGGGAGGGGCAGACAGGGAGGGAATGGGAGAGAGAATCTGAAACAGACTCCTTACCCACCCTGGAGCCTGACCGGGCCAGATCCCAGGACCGTGAGACCACAACCACAGCTTAAACCAAGAATCCAACCCTCAACTGACTGAGCCACCCAGGGGCCCCCTTGATATTTTTTTCCAACATTCCTTTACTCCATATAAATTTGATTCTTTGGCTTCTCATTTGACCCTGATATAACATTTTTGAGTTCTCTCATGTAATAAAAAGTTAAATAAAATCTTTGATATGTGAGTTCTCTCATGTAATAAAAAGTTAAATAAAATCTTTGATATGTGTACACTTAACATCTGTATGAAAATCATGATTTTTACCATTTTGAATATTATTCTTTTATTAAGAGTTATAGAACTTGGGTACAAAAAGAATAAAACCTTTGTCTAGGATTCTGAATTCTTAAGGATATAACTTATCCAAGGGTAAATATGAGGAGCTAATAGGACTTGAAGGTGAAATGTGAGTTAAGGAAACTGGAGCACCCTTTCCAAAGGACACCATCTTTAATGTTCAATACAGGAGCCCCAAAACGAGTTTTCCAATGGTCTTTTTAAAAAGAGTGTCCAATGTTAAATTCAGAACCATGTGTGAAACTAAGTAAAAACATTGATTATGAGGCACACAATTCAAGGAAGCCAACTCACATTCTACCAAATAGCACACAGCAAACCAACTTATCACCCAAAGTCTAAACAAGTTATCCAGCAATCTTCTGAAACAGGAAAAGGCCAGGAGAGTAGCCGTGTTGGTCTCTTACCCTACATCTTTCCTCAGAAAGTAAGGAAACAAACTTTGGGGCCGGCAATTCTAGGAGACTCTAAGGAAAGCTTCAGAGGTATTAAGAAACAATCATTTATCTGCATTAACATTCCACTCCAGATGAGGTAATTAATTAGGCAAAAGAAAACAATCCTTAGTACTTTGCTCTGATAATTAACAAACGTTAAATCTGCCATTGGTAATTTACTACACTGGGAACAGAAAATTTCAATTGTTCAACCTCAACCTGCAAGCCTTTTATCTCCTTGCAAGCTTTTTTCAATAATCCTTTATCAGCTGACATTAAGGAAAGTACAAAAGCGGTGGGGCACTGCTCAAAATGCTTACTTAACCTTTATAACTGTGAGATGGTACAGTGTGTGCATTTTTCAAAGTGACAGGCTGCTTTATAGGGAACATCCGCAGACAAGAGGAAGCAGCACCATGTCCATCCAAAAACAGAGAATATAGCACCCTCCGTTTTCCCAACCACCATGTAGCACACCCCTGTAATTCTATGTTAATCCCTTCACTAGGACATAGCCCAAATCCATTTATAGGTCCTTCAAGCACTGCTTTCAGAATATGGTAAAACTCTGGGGGTGGGGAGGAGTAGCAGCATTGCAAACCTCTTCTACAAATCAAAGGGAAAGACATATTGAGTCCAGCTTTTTTAGTAACTTGGAGCCCTGCATAAAAATCTGCTTAACAGCTTCAGCCTGGGAACCAGCTTTTTTTTTCTTCCTCTTTTTTTGAAAAGAAAATGAAGCTGCACTGCCTATAAGATGGGTTTTGTTTTGGGTGCTGCCTTACTTATATTTTCAGTGAGTCAGTCACCAGGGTTTTGAGGGCTTTGCCCACTGCAATGAGATATGGGCCTTTGATTTAATAAAATCATGAAATAAACTTCCCGAATTTCTTTCAGAGGAAAAGCAACATCATAATACCTAATAGCATGGCAAATATCATGTGACCTAAATGTGCTTTTCTATAAAGCATTCCCGCTACAAGCAAAAGTACCGTCAGGACCCTAGGGTGTTGGCACCTAGTTCCTGGTGAGGCAATGGCAGAGAGTGCTCACTTTTAAAAGAAATTCAACATTCTGCTGGATTTGTGCGGGAAAAATTTAAGCAAACCCCTGTGTTTGCTATAGCTCCTTACAATTGAATCTAAAGCAGGAAATAGTGAGGAAGGAGCAATGTGGAGAGAAATGGAACCAGTGACAGATGGGCCAGCTCTCAAAGTAGAAGTGCCTTGGTTCCGTGATCAATTGTGACTACAAAGTATGTATTGGGGTGGAAAGAGCCTGGGGTGATCTGGCTGATAGTGACATAAAGGTACACATACATAAAGTTTTATCAGGCTACCCCTTAAGATCAGTGTATTTTTTATTCTGTGACCTCTCTAAAAAAAATTAATGGTTCAGATGAAGTTTTTAATCCCTAGGGTAAAACAAGGTGCTCCTGCCTTACCATTTAGATATCTTCATGGTGTAGCAGAAAGGCTCTGGACCTCACCAGCTGTCTGTCCTTAGACAAGTGCCTTTTCTTATCTGTACTCAGGTCATCATACTGAAAAAGGAAATAGGAAACCCAAAAAGTAGGGTCCAGGGTCCCCACAAAGGCAACTGAATCAGCCCTTAGAACAGTTTGTTAGGCAGGATAACGTTCTGTAACATTTCTGAATTGGGAGCACCTCGGTAGTCTCTCGTAGGCCCCCACTGCTCCCCGCTGCTTATACCTGGTCCAATTCATTCACTTATGCTACCCTAAGAAATGCGTCTAATCCCAGGAAATGTGTGAATTTGGGAGCCCTGCCTTAGACCCTCAAAGTCACTTCCGGCCTTAAAACTCCATGATTTAAAGTTCAGATAACTCCACTAGGACTTTTTTTCACTCGCCCTGACAGGCTTAACAGAGTAGAGGAATTTAACACAGTTAACAGCAGAGTATGCGTTTGATATCCAGGAACAAGTGTCCTGTGCAAGCCACGTGACTGGCTCTTGAAGTTAACTAGCTGGTGACAAACTCCTCAGCTGGCTAGCCAAGTTTGTTTACGTGTTCTTGTTCTCCCAAATCTACAAAGCAAGCATCCAAACAAGAGGAAGGTTTAATGCCTACTTTTGGATAAAGATGAGGACAGATATGACTAGAATCCACAGCCACAAACAGATGAATATGGATCTAAGAACAATGACCTCTGCTAGTTAATAAAATAGTCTCTCCGTTTGTCACCTTGTCTGACATGTCAGCAAATTCTCAGGTCAGTTTTGAGGATGCATTAAAAGAAAATTATCCAGCAAAACAGAATACATGGAAGCTAACAGGTGTTGGGGGTTTTTTTTATTATTTTAACTTAACAATGAGTTTTAATATGACCACAACATAAAGATCTTACAGCCACTGTCTTTTTTCCTCTATTGACTTCTTTATATCTACTTGTTTAAAAAATATTTAAGTCTTGAAAACTTCCACTGAAAAGATTTCCCACTGAAATATTTTTAAACCTCCTTTGTTTCTTTTGAAACCACAAAATCCTCAACTTTCATCCAGCTTTTAACAGCTCTTGCTCTCATTTTATAAATGTTGGTAATGACTGTCCTGACAAGGTTCTCTGCTTCAATGAACACAGTATTTGGAATGATGAAGATGCTGGACCCTTTCTAGATAACATTTAATATAATAATAATCCTATTCACTTGACAACTGCAATGATTTCCTGGAAGTTAAGTAAAGCAGAAACAATTAGTACCTACATGATGTCCAGTTCTATAACAAGGCACATACAAGAATAAATCTAAGACTCAGTGTCTGACCATGCAGAGCTTAAAATAGGTACCCAGACCAATTCCTCTTGACCTCAAAGAACAAGGTAGGCCAGGTTTTTCCTCTGTCAAGTCTTTTTTTTTTTAATTCAAGGGCTGCAGCCCAGGTGTTCACATTTTTTTGTACCTTCACTTCTCTTCCTCCTTCCCAAAGCTGTACCACCATCCCTTCTGTTAGCCAACTCCATCAGAGCCCCACATGGAAAGGGAGGAGAGAGAAGGTGCAAGTCCATCCGGTGTACTCTCAGCATAAAGCAGCTCAGCGGGGGGAGGCATTTGAACCTAATGACTGAAACAAGATTTAGGACCCACCTTGAAGTTCAGCAGAAAGTCAGAGAGAAAAGACCCTGAAGATCACCAAGTCCAACCTCTTTCCACAGCTGAGGAAGACTGAGAGGAAGGGACTATACTGCCAAGGCAGGCGAGGTTTAGTTCTGACTTAACTGGAAAAGTAGTGCATAGCCAACAAAGTACTAGAATTTTTAAGCTCCAACCTCAGTTCGTTTTTTTTTTTTAACCATTACTGTTAAACTCAGCCCAATCCACTGATACCCAGGTGACCGTCTTACAGCAACAGCAACAATCAAAGCCTCTCCTACCCTGAACTTTATATAAAGGTGGTATTTTGTACCCACCACAGGCAAGACGTACACTCTGTGGTGGTAAATTTGCACTGAACTATCCATACCCTAGGTCCTTGTTTTGGCATCTCTATGAGAAAGCTGTTTTAGGGTCTGAGGAGGAGATGATGGATGAACAACAGCCTGGCTCATGAGACTCCATATCTCTAATACCTGTGCTCACTGCATCAAAAAATGCCCAAGGTGTCATCAGACTGTGCAAAAGGCAATATACAGGCCTGGGACTGGCCAAGAATTCACTCCTGAGCTTGCTGGCTGGAGTTAGCAGCCTGATTTCCCCTTAATCAGAGACTAAGAGAAATTCCCTTGGCACATCAGTGCTATTCGTCACCTATAAGAAATGTCTTATCAAACAGTAGTCCGAAAGTACAAATTAAATTCCAGCCACTGAGAAACAACCTCCACGTATATTATTAGTGTAATATAGACCACTTATATGGCTATTTTAAAAATCAAATCAATTTCTTCTACCACATTCTTAATCTCAGAGGATGCAATGTGAACTTTTACATAATAAACTAATTATCTGTATTTCCAGGGCAATAAATAAACAAAATTCCAAGCACTCACCAAGACCCTGTTCTCCTCCCTTCAAAGTACTAAGTAAAAGCAGGGAAAACCTGCCCTATTATCAGCAAGAAGACAGTGTTCTGTCTTTTCATTGTTTCCAAGAAGGTTTGGCAGGCAGGTCTTAGCGCCAGACCTGTGAGGGAGAAGTTAAGACAGCAAAGACAGCTCACTGTGATTTCGCTGTATCAGCAGGGCCCTCATTTGCACAACACTGTCAAAACAGGCAAATAAAAACCAACATATAGTAATAATACCTCTTAGGGCTCATTTCCAGGGCTGCCTGCTTTGTTTTAATGCAGCATGCAAGAGCACGGATTTCATTAGACATTCCAAAGGGGCTGCTTAGCTTGGGGGAAAGAGAGGAGGAGCCCTGTCAGTGTTTGTCTGAATAGACTGCACATGTCTGACTCTCAACAAATCCATCATTCCAAGTACCTAAGGCCAAAGGAACTAGGCAAAGGACTTAAGGATTACTGTGTGCACAGAGTCTCACTGAACTGATTTAACCAGAAAAAAAATACCTCATACATCCTTTCCTCTGGAGCTGTGGAAATCCTAGCTTCTTAAAGGGAAATAGCAGTTCCCTGAAGAACAAAAATGTGAGCATTTCAAATGCTTGTTAGTCCACGTCCACTGTGTACAAATGTCCCAATACACCACCAGTCAAAGGCAACAACCACCAAGGGAACCCATGGAGTATTACAGGGCTAGCACTCACTCAGCTGATGCAATTGTTTATTCCGGAGAAACAAGGGTGACTGCAACAGTGAGAGATTACATTTAGATAATAATTTATTGTTCACAAAGCAATGTCCCATGCATGATCTCACTGATTTTTTAGGTTTGATGGGACTCATTACCCAATGGAGAAAACTGACACTGAGAGTAGTTAAGGGACTTGACAAGGCCATGCAACTATTTAGTGCATCGAGCTCAAGTCTATAATTAGATGGGGGAACTAGGAGATGAAAGTCAATCAAAACTGGAAACCCAAGGGTCTGGAGGATCTCCTGTATAATATAAAAAGGAGTGACCAATGCAGAGGTGATATCAGGAAGGGAAACAGCAGAAATAAATATTCACACTTAAGGCATTAATTTTTCAAAATAAGGATTGCAAGAGACCAGCTTAAAACTGAGGAAAGGACACAGGAAATATATTATTAAAGTATCCTTCTCAAAGCTCAGCTCCCAGGCCCGAAGCCCTGAAGATCACCTCCTCACTGGTGGGGTCCAGGCTGAGGGAAGGAGCCCTGGGAGTGGACCCTGGGCAGGAGAGCCCAGCTTGCTCCCTTGGGAGCTGGCCTACTTCTGAAATGCCCATTTAACTGCTGTGTCTCACATCAGGAGGGCCATCAGGAAAATTAAGCACACAGAACAATAAATTACCTAAAATCCAAGAAGTGAAAAATGGTTCTAACAATCTGGAACATTTAGGCAGGAAACACAGAGAAATTTTATTTACTCCATCCACTTAGAAAAATCACTTGGAAAGCCAAAGACAAGCTAAGAGTGTCTCAATGGGGGGGGGGGGGGGAAATTTTTTTTAAGATGAAAGCCATCCCCCAGTGAAATGAGCCAAATGAGAGCCCCCAGGATTCTCTATCCCTGATGACCTATAGTAGAAGCTGGCTGACAGGTTACTGAGAGTGAAAAAGCAGAGGCTGGAAGCCCAGATGAGGGGCCCTCACAGCAAGAGCCCATAATTCTCAGCCCTTCTCTTTCCTTTCAATGAAAAGTAAAACCAAAAATCATCTATCTACCGGAAACATTCATTGTAAGTCTGGCAGTTACATAGACTATGACCAACATTTGAAGTCTAAGAAACAAAGCGCTGTGGATTAGTGAAACAATTCAAATCTTCACCTACCTCACCTAGGGACCAACTATGCTAAGTGCCTGGAGTTTCTGCACCCAGAGCTGGGAAAACTGAAACCCTGAAAAGGAAGAATCCTGAGGGCAAATGGGGTTGGGATGAAACAATACTGCTATTGTTCATACCATCCCCTCAGATATTAACAAAAAATATCATTCATATGCATCCCAGGAGATACGATCAAAAGGGCCCAGGACTTCAAGTTAGGAGGCTGAGCTCTAGTCCTGGCCTTAGTCACAGAAAGGTGATAGAAGTCACTGGACCTCTCCAGTTTCAGGTTTCTTGTCTATAAAAGGAGTGGTTTGGGCAAATGCACCCTGAAGGTCCTATCTCATAGTAAGATTCCAGGATTCCATAGCAATGAAATAGAAAATACTAATTTCACAATGGCAAAACCAGTTTAGTACTTAGTTTACCCATGAACTGTAAGCTTGGATTACTTTTTGAAGCCAGTTTTTTCTCTTTGGGGGAAGCTTTATTTTACAGAGACTAGGTCTATCAGGCACATTACAGGCTCCATAGCTTCATGGATGCTGGCTGAGTATATGGAACTCCCAAATCAGGGATGCAGGACAGTTTAATACTGACAACAACTACAGGAGTCGGAGTCCCAGCAGGTTTGGTGCTGGTTCCGAGAGCCCTGACTCCCACAGGATGGGCAAAACGGTCCAGAGGACAACTGCACGTGAACTGTGGTTACAGGAGAGAAGCCCTGAGTTTTCAGGCAGCTGCTTTTTGCTCCAAAGAGAGACAGTCTATCCCCCAAGGCTGTTTGCTGTATGTTCAAAATCACAGACTTGAGAGGCAAAGATATGTCTAAAATGTCTGTCTGTACTGAAAAATAAATCAGACACTGGTGTACCTAATACGAGGAGAATCAGTATCTTCCTAAAAATGAAGCCAACCTTTCTCACAAACACATGCGCCTTCTAGAGGACCATCCTCTAGAAATTAAATAAATAAATAAATAAAATCTTATTCATGACTTAGAGATTGAAAGATTCCTAAGACAGATATAACTAAAGTCACAGAACAATATCAAGAACAAAGAAACACGTCGTTACTGAATATCCCCAGCCCCTACCACCATGATTATCAAACAGTAGTCGCTCAATAAATAATTGCTGAATGAATCACTCAATCATTCTCCAGCAGAGAAGTGAGAAAAATAACTACTTAATCTTTCAGAAATAAAATTAGGGTGACAATAAAGATGAATCAACTGGGATAATATAGTCACTTGATCAACATCTTATATTTTGCAAGAAACACCCAAACACACTTGCAGATAAAACCACTATGGCATTATAAGAAAGTAACACTGGGTAAAATCTAGGTAGTATCTTTTACCTTTTATTGAAACAAACAAAAATAATAAAATGTTTAGGAATTATGACTAGGCCTTAACCAACAGAACAGAAAGCATTAAAGAGTTCAGCCTGGGGAAGCGTAAGAGACAAGACAGGGAAGTAGTAGAATGCACAGGCTAAGAGAGCATGAACTTTAAAACTCCAAGGGACCTGTGTTCAAATTCCAGGTCTACCACTTACGAGCTAAGTTTTAGCAAATACTTGACTTCTCTAAGCCTCTCTTCCTTCAGCTGCAGCAAAATATAACAGCACCTACTAGGATGACTGCAGAGAACCACTGAAAAGCATAGCACAGTACCTGGCAATTACAAGGTGCTTATTAGTAAATGGTTCAGTACTTTATTTGATATCACAGTTTCCCAACTAAAAACCACAGGTCTGAGTAAAATCTCTTCATGGAATACACTGGAGAGACAGGGAAAGAGGGACAGGGTAGTGTCAGGAAGAAAAAGAGAGTCTGTGTATATTATCATTCCTGTGTGGGAACTTCATAAAACATGTAACTCTTGCTCTAGAGCAAGATGACTTCCATATGCCGCTTAGGAATAACTGATGTCCAAACAGAATTGAAGTATCTAATCTTCTTTCACTTTTAGCTCACGTAAATGACAGAGGCAAATCATAATGGAGGTATAACAATAATTACTATTAATATTCTTAGAATAGTTTCAGAAAGATGGAATAGATGTACTTTTCCTTATTACCTCTGGTCAGCACAGTGAAAAGCCCTAGATAGTATATGTAAAACAAAAATATAAGACGACTCTGGAAGGCAGACAGAAAAGGCAGAAAGGCTAAGGGCCTTGGGACACAAAGAATGTCAAAGTGGTAAGTTCCCCGGGCTTTCGCTTTGCCTGGTAAATTCCAGACTAAGCACCACAGAAACTGGGAACCCAGAACATCAACAGACACAGACAAAACAAATCCTGAGAAAAGCCTGCTGTCTCTGGACAAAGTACCATGAAAGATGCAGACTAGCAAAAACAGAAAACATTTAGATAATGTTTTACTGCCGCCAAACACTAGTAAAAACCTGTGGATCCAACCCCACCCACACTATGAGAGCCTAGACTTCCACCTGCACCACAACCTCCCACTCCCCAGGGTGACACGAGAATGGCTTCAGACAATACTGCTTGCGAGGAGCCTGCTTCTCCCTCTCCTCCCCGCTCATGCTCTCCCTACCTCTCTCTCTCAAATACATTAAAAAAAAAAAAAGATTAAAATGGTAAAATTTGTATTAAGTATATTTTCCAAAATAGTAAAAAAAAACTAAAATTACATACAATAAAATAAAACTAAAAAGATTTTAAGTTGAAAAAAATGAACAGAACCTCAGGGAATTGTGGGGCTATTAAAAAAAAAAGATCTAACATTCTTATCTTCTGAGTCACAGAAAGAACAGAGAAAGACAGTGGGGCTAAAAAATTTTTCAAAGAAATAATGGCTGAAAATGTCAAGAGACATAAACCCTCAGATTCAAGAATATGAGAGAATGAGAAATCCCCAAATAGGATTAAAAAAATTTACACTGAGAGACATTATAGTCCAACTCCTGAAAACTAAAAGACTCTCTGAAAATACCTAGAGTAATAATGCATTACATATACTAGGAAAAAAACCAACTTGAATGAGAGTAGGTTTGAAGGAACTGCCACAACACTTTTCAATGACTCAATAAACAATCAACCCAGATTTCTATATCCAGCCAAACAGCCCTCAGAAAATCAAAACATTCTAAGATGAAGAAAAATTAACAAGAATTTTCATGAGTAAGTATAGCCTTCAAGAATGGCAAAAGTAAATTTTCCAAATAGAAAGAAAATAATAAAAGAAAGTCTTAAAATATTAGGAAGCAAAAAAACAGAAAGAACAAAAATATGGGTAAATATAATAGACTTTCTTCTGTTTTTGGTTTTTTTTTTAAAGACTTTATTGAGAGAGAGAGATAGAGAGAGACTTGTTACAAGCAGGGGGAGCAGCAGAGGGAGAGGGAGAAGCAGGCTCCCCGCTGAGCAGGGAGCTCAACTCAGGGCTCGATCCCAGGACCCCGGAATCATGACCTGAGCTGAAGGCAGACGCTTAACCGACTGAGCCACTCAAGCACCCCAGATTTTCTTCTATTCTTAAGTTTTCAATAAATCCTGTTTAACTACTGAAGCACAACTTATTAACACTGTCAACTGTAGTTCTCAATGTATATAAAAATATTTAAAACAATTATCTCTTCAATGAGAGATGATAATACTCTATACTTCACATAAACTGGTAAAATATCAAAACTAATAGACTGTGAGAAGTTATGTGTGTAAAACCCAGAAAAAAATATGTGTGTCATACCCAGAATACCTACTAAAAAAAATCTATACAAAGATGGGACACCTCAGTGGCTCAGTTGATTGAGCAATCAACTCTTGATTTCAGCTCAAGTCATGATCTCAGGGTCATGAGATGGAGCCCCGCATGGGGCTCCTTGCTCAGTGGGGAGTCTTCCTGAGATTCTCTCTCTTCCTCTCCCTTTGCCCCTCCCCCAACTCACACATGCTCCCTCCAATAAATAAATAAATCTTTAAAAAATCTATACAAAGAGGGCGCTTGGGTGGCTCAGCTGGTTAGGCAACTGCCTTCGGCTCAGGTCATGATCCTGGAGTCCCGGGCGAGTCCCGCATCGGGCTCCCTGCTCGGCGAGGGGCCTGCTTCTCCCTCCAACCCTCCCCGCTCTCATGTACTCTCTCTCATTCTCACTCTCTCAAAAAAATAAATAAATCTTTAAAAATAATAAAAAAATCTATACAAAGAGATATACTCAAAAATACTATTAAAAAAAATCAAACTAGAATTCTAAAAAATGTTCAAGTAACTACAGTGAGAAAAAAACAAACAAAAATCAGACACAACAAACAAAATAAAACAAAACAGGCCTAATGTATCAATAATTATATTTAAAAGTAAATCATCTAAAAAATTTTTTAAAAAGTAAATCATCTAAATACACCAATCAAAAGACTGTATTTTTAGAATGTATTTAAAAAAACTCACCCAACTAATTATATGGTATCCCTAATAAACTCACTTCAACTATAGTGATAAAGACAGGTAGAAAATAAAACCATGGAAAAGAAATGCCATGAAAAAAGTAACCAGAAGAAAGAGTATCTAAATTAGTATCAAATAAAGTAAATTTTAGAACACAGAAAATTAACAGGAACAGAGAGGGAGGTTCCATGATACATAGGTCAATCCAATAAGAAAAGAATCCTAAGTGTATATGTGCCAAACAGTAGTTAAAATGTGAAACAAATCTGATAGAACTGAAAAGAGAAAAATATGAATACACAATTATAGTTGGAAACTAAAAACATGTCTTTCTCAACAACTGATAGAGCAACTGGACAGAAAATCCCCAAGGAAGTAAAAGAATTCAACAACACCATCAACCAACAGCAGGGTCTTACTGACATTTATAGAATACTTCAATTGACGAAGCAGAATACACATTTTTTTTAAATGACCACTGGGAAAAAATATTAGGATAGACCATATCCTGGGCTTTAATATGAAAAATTTTTTTAATTTAAAGAGCTGAATCATACATCAAACAATGGCAAAGAGTGTGTTTTCTGACTGCAAATATAAGTAAAACATAAATAACAGAAAAACGAAAAATCTCAAGAGGTTGGAAATTAAAGAACACACTTGGAAATAACCCCTAGGTCAAAGAACAAGGCTCAAATAACATTAAACAATATCCTCAACTGAATGAAAATACAACGTCAAATTTATGGAAGCTAAAGAGGTGCTAAGGGAATAATTTATAACAATAAATGCCTACATTAGAAAAGAAGGAAAGCAAATACTTCCCATTTCATTTTACAAAGCTGTAGCATTATCTTAATACCAAATCCAGACAAAGACAGAACCAAAAAAGAAAAGGAGACCACTATCCTTCATGAATATAGACACAAAAGTCCCTAATACTGGCACATAAACTTTACCAATATGTACAAAGAACTATATATCATGAAAGTAGGGTTTACTCCAGGGATACAAGGCTGGTTCAATATTTGAAAATCAATCAATGTAATCCATCATACCAACAGGCTCAAAAAAAGAATTACATTAACATATCAATTGATGCAAAAAAGCATTTGACAAAATTCAACACACATCTATGAAAATAAAAGAGAAGCATTTCCTCAACTCAATGGAGAACATCTACAGAAGGGATACCAATAAACTGACTGTTTCATAAGCTGGTGATGGGAATGAACAATGGTACAATCACTCTGAAGAAGTTGGGTAATTTTTTTTTAAATATAAATAAACATACACTGACCATATGACCCAGCAATTGCGATTCTGGGCATTTGTCACAGAGAAATGAAAACGTATGCCCACACAAAAATCTGTAAATAACTGTTCTTAGCTTTATTTGTAACAGCCCCAACCCGGAAACAATCAAAATGTCCCTCATAAGTGAATGATTAAACAAATTGTGGTATATCCATATCATGGAATAGTTCTTAGCAATAAAAAAGAAGTAACAGTGGTTGGTACAAGCAACAACGTGCATGGATCTCAAGGTCATTATGCTGAATAAAAAGAAAAGAATCTCAAAATGTTCACATATTGTATGATTCCATTTAGGTAACATTTCTGAAATAACAGAATTATAGAGATGGAAAGCAGATTTGTAGTTCCCAGGGGATTAAGGAGGCGAGAGGGAAGAGGGTGGGTGTTACTATAAAGTGTTAAGACTACGGAGAGTTTTGTGATGATAGACTAGTTCTGGATCTTGATTGCAGTGATGATTACACAACTCTACCCATGTACAGAAGGATGCAAAACTACACACACCCATTATACTGGGTGAAGGGTACCCAGGATCACTCTATACTATCTTTGCAACTTCCTGTGAATCTGTAATTATTTCAAAATTTTTAAATAACGAAAAATAAAGAAACGGATTCAAGCAGCCTCACAGCTTGGCAAAGGTCACAAAATAAGTACCAACGGTTCTTGAATCCTGGTTACCTAGATCCCACGTTTTTATCTGATGGCAAAAGCACTGATTCTGATGCCTTCCCTCTCAAAATTATTTGATAAATAAAGCCAATGGTGTTGAAAAGAGGAGAAAAAGGTCCACTTCAAATGTAAACATAAAAGTCAAATAAAATAGGCTAACTCAATTTTGCAGACAATTGAACGTCAGTCATGCTGGATATATGGTTTATCTAATGCTCCTTCCCTAGACAGTCTTAAGATAAAAGGAGGGAGGTAGGGGGAAATGGGACTTGTATTTCACAGAATCCTTTGAAGTGGAAGAAAAATGTAATCCAATAAATATTGCTTTGGAGATGCACATGGAGTAGCGCCCAATAATGACAGGGTTTCCCTGGGGGCACTGTAATTCACATGGCTCAGGTTACAGGTGTTTCCCCCAGGTACCTGACACTGTTACTCTACTTGAGAGGGCATGGGCATCAGGCAAGCCTCTGCACACCCCCTCCTTGCCCTTGTTTAGTCACAAGCCCTTCAAAGAGAACAAACATTTAACTCCCTTGTAAAACAGATGAATGCTTTATAATTTACTAGCAGCTGTTGGCAGCAACACACTCTGCTCTCATATTCCTATTAAGCAAGCTGTGGCTGATTTATTAAAAGCTCGGATACATCAAAACAAATGACTGAGACATCATTATAGTACTATTTACAACCCCTTAATGGGGTTACGGATAGGGGCAATGCAGTACAGACTCCTATTGGCTTCCCTTCTGTTAGAAGGAGCTGCTTCCCTGGGATGGGAGCTGCCATTCTCAGGTAAAATGACCCAACCACGGATGGTGAGGAAGGGGGCAGGAAACCATTCCTGTGAGGGAACCAGTGGCTTACAGCACACCACGGGACCTATGACAACATTCTGACAATCCCTAAAGGCTTACAGGACAAGGTACACATGACTACTCTCTCTACCCTGTGCCTCAGTTTCTCTCTATGTAGACTCAGAAGCTTCCTTGTCCCTTCCCCACTCGTACTCCCCAAAATAAATCTAATCATAGGAGGAAGGTCCTTGGAGGAAACTGAGGGAAGGAATTGGGAAGCACCCCACGGTGCTTGGGTAGGAATAGAGCAGAGCAGGGCTGTTTTCAGACACTAGAGATGACGTGCAGAGTCAGGCCCTGCAAGCTCAGAGCCCTCCAGCTTCCGGTTCTCTGTCCTCATGCTTCATCTGAGGCTTCCTCCTTGCTCTCATACTGAAGTGCCCTTCCCTCAGCTTTCTACCCGTGCCCCCTTAGCAAAGTATGACCTGAGCAAAGGCGGGATTCTAGTCTTTTATTCTTCTGTATCAAAGTAAGTTCATAGGTCCGCATTCCCGGGGCACCAGCCTTTTGAACAACCAATCAATCTGAGGGAAGGGAAAAGTAAGTCACTGACATGGGGCAGAATGAGGAAGGCCACATGGACCCCCAGAGATGTACTATCACCGAGGCTCAAAGATGAGTCCCGCTTTAGAGGCTCTCGTGAGGCAGAGCAGATGCTCTGCTCTGAACTCAACACGTTTACAACGAAGTGCAGTTTTCCCCGTGACCCACAGAGAATGATGGAGCCTGCTTTCCCCACACAGCTTTGTAAACTCCTCAAAGGCAGGACACCAGGCCGTGCTCCTCTCTGGACCCCCAACACTCAGTCTGACACCTCAGGGACTCAGTCAATCAGGAATTAAAGAGTGAAAGAATGAATCAGCAAATGAACAAATAAAACCCTTTTCCTAGGGGTCTAGTACTTTATAACTTTATCATCTCTACACAGTATGTTCTAATAAGCCACTGTGAATGACAAGACAGATAATAGCATTTCAAAGCAACTACACAAGTACTAGATAGGAGAGGGGGAGAAAAGGGAGCAGTAAGAGAAACACAAAACTGCTGTTAAGTTTCGCTACAACGGTAAGAATTTGAGTTCTGTGGCCCAACGGCCTGCATTTTATTCTTGCCTTGACCACTCACTGAGTATACGGTGTTGCTCAAATTACTCAGCCCCACTCTGTATTGTTTCTTCACCTGTACAATAGGAATTAATAAAGCCTAGATCAGAAGGCCACTGTAGAGATTAAACAAGACCAGTAAAGTGCTTGCTATAGTACCTGGCACATAATGAGAGCTCAGAAGATGTTAATATTTATTATCAATATCATGGATTCTGGGCCCACTGCCAGGTACAAAATCAAGGAAGAAAATAACAAGAGAAGTCCAGTGGCCCATGTCTCTGCAAAGTCACCTTCCAAATACTGTTCTTAGAAATTTTGGCTGACTGCAAACCCAATAAAAGCCGCAGAGTAATGAGATTGCCAAAAGGGCTAATGAGATCTTGGCTTGCATTAGAGAGTTGCATGGTCTAGAATAATCATAGAGTGATCAACCACCTCATCTCTCTGCACTCTCAGACCTCACCTGACTGACGAAAGCAAGCTTTGTGAGTAACAGCATGCCTGGAAGCAAAACATACACAGAACGTTCTTGACAAAAGCCACTGACAGAAAAAAACTAATCCCAGGATGCCTGGGTGGCTCAGTTGGTTAAGCAACTGCCTTCGGCTCAGGTCATGATCCCGGAGTGTCCCACGTCGGGCTCCCTGCTCGGCGGGGAGCTTGCTTCTCCCTCTGGCCCTCCCCCCTCTCATGTACTCTCTCTCTCTCTCTCATTCTCGCTCTCTCAAATCAGTCTTTAAAAAAAAAAAGAAAAAGAAAGAAAAAATTAATCCCAAACAAACTTGAAAGAGATCATAAAACTTGCTAGTGAGAACGGAGGGAAATGGTCATTTGGTCTAACCCTCATTCTGTCAAGAGGCCAGAAGGACCCAGAAAAGTGAAGTTCCTCACCGTGGGACTCCTAAAAACAGGAATTGTAGGTCATGTATTTTTTATCTCAAGTGCCAGCCCAGAACAAAACTGTCCACAGACAGTGTCAGAATAGAACCACAAGACGGCCTCATGAGCCCCAGTTGTAGCAATTACATCGGCAGCTGCCTCCGACTGAATGGGTGGAAAATGGAGAAGGAATCTGGGAGCACTGGATGATCTCAGCTCACCTCCAGTTCTGTCCAGGGTCAGCACTGGTCCACCCGTTGTGGTGCTGGTTCACGAGCATAAGTTTAAGAGACCTGGACCCCTCTTTCTTTTGCAAACACTCCTCCCTGCTGTGATTTCCCTAGGAGTAGGCCAAAATGATCAACTTTCCTTTTCCAGAATGCTTCTGATTCCTGCCACTGTGGCCACTTGCAAAGTAAGAAAGCACTAAGGACCCAGGGAAACCAGGCTTGTGTACAGTTTCACTTCACAGTCAAAAGCTCACACAAGAGCATCAGTTTACTGGACAACACCCATTCCCCCTTCTTTGTTAATGACAGTGCTCTGAGTTTAGGATGGAAACAATGTGCCCACCCTCCAGATATCAAGCGTAAGTGCTCTAAGCCAATCATGGTCATGGTGATAGTCACTTCACTAGTTGGGGAAGGGGGGCTGGTAATGGGACCCAAGTCTGGTCAGTAAGATAAAACGGCAGATCTTTGTGCAGGCATTTGGGGAAATCTTCCTCCCTAAAAACATGGACCAAGGAGGAACATGTACCAAGAAGATTCTTTTGCTACTGCATCCTTCTGTCTTGTTTTGAATGATGTAAAGACATTATTCTTGGAACTATGGCAGTCATAACCATGAAGTCACAAGCCTAAGGGTGAAGTCTAACACACTATGAATGGCAAAGGGAAATGAAAAGATGAATAGAGCCTGGATCTTTGAGTCTCTCTGAATCAATCCTGGGACCTCCTATTCCTGACTCTTTGTCAAGACACTTTGTTAGTGAGGTTTTCCATTGCTTACAATGGAAAGCATCCTGGTTATGCCCATTTCCACAGTCCTATTATATCCATTTCACAGGATGGGCAAAATGAGTTTCTAGAGATTTAAATAACTTTATAGGACTGAGTGAGGCCATGTGCACAGGCCATGATGTTATGTAATACATAACATAATTCAGGGTCAAATGGAAAAGGAGTGGGGGAAGTAAGAATCCCAAATTCCAGGGCTAAGATCTACCCACAAAACTAAAGCAATTCAAACATTCCAGCATGCTCTAACAAACAACATATCTGGAGGGCTGAAGTCCCAGGGGTACAGCTTGTGTTCTTGAAAAACCCTGAGTGTTTCACTTAGTCAAATATTATCCTTCTGCTTTTTAAATATTTCCATTTAAATGCAGATTTTGACCTTCTCTCCAATGAAATATTAATATGAGTATAAAATATATATTACTCATCATCTGAGAGAGGGTCTCTTTCCAGTGTCTGTCATGTTTCCTCTCTGTTATCTTGGGATGACTTCTGAAAACCCTGACAGTTTTATCTGCATAACCCATCTCTGCCAAATGCCTCACTGAATGACTGAAAGCTGTAAGACCACATCCTTCCTAGACACATTTTGGGTTTGTTTGTGTGTGTCTGTCTAAACCCTTTCATTCAGTTATCAGTAAGATTGGTTTCCTTAGAGCAATAGTCATTTAAGGGCTGGATGGGCAAAATGAAAACTGTCTCCAGCAATACAATGCAAAGGAAAGGCTAACTTAATTTGAAATATCTCCTTTCCTAAATAAGTAACCTATATTAAGATTAACTGGGATTTCTATTTCCTTCTAGTAACTACAGCCCAATAAGTAGAAGGGAGGTTTTTTTGGAGGGAAAAAAAAAAAAATCACAAATTGTTCTACTCATTTGGCTTTATCCTCTTCATCATTCAATCAGCCGAATGATGACTAGCAGAACAAGTAGAGCAAAAGGGATTGGCCGATATGTGAATTTTTCCTGATTTATTTATCTCTTCATGTTTTATAACTAATCACTCTAATATGAAACAAAGACACTATTTAGTAAACCACTTCCAAAGCCAAACTGTCTCCTAGCATTGGTTGCTGACATAAAAGAAGAACGCTGCGTTCAAGAGTTGAGAGATCCAGGTTGAGATCTTAGGAACTTCTTCGTTGTGGACCTTCATGTAAATTACTTCAAATCTCTGAATCTCAGTTTTCTCATCTCTAAAATGGACACACATACTTACCTGCAGTCCTGCTGCACAAACTATCATCTGAACTAATAAGCCCTCACAAGATTCCCCACTGAGAAACGAAACATCTTGGAAAGCAGCCTCTGAGGGAATCCACAGTATCAACACTTCACCTGTTCTTCTGCAACTAGGTCAGCGGGCAAACAGCACAGGCTGCTTCATTCTTTTATTCACCTGCTCAACACTCCCACTTACTCGACAAATATTTACTGCATACCTACTAAGCAGCACATGAAGGAATTACTGTTGAACAAGACAGACGTATTTCCTGTCCTCGTGGATTTCTTATTTTCTCCAACTGATTTCCTGAACTTTGACCTCTTGTGTACACCTGTTGTTAAGAACTCTGCCCTAGGGAACAAGCCCCCATGGGATCCCTCCCCAGATTCTCACAACTCACCATCACAGAGTGATGCCCCCTGCCCCCGCTAGTCTTGTGACTGGAAGAATCTATTTTATGTGGTTCACCCATTAATACTTTCATCTAACACGCTTTCGTTCATTTTTTTTTTTTAAAGATTTTATTTATTTATTTATTTAAGAGAGCCTGAGGAGTTGGGGGAGGGGCAGTGGGACAGTGAAAGAGAATCTCAAGCAGGCTCCATGCCCAGTGCAGAGCCTGACTCAGGGCTTGATCTCATGAGCCTGAGAGATCACAACCTGAGCCGAAACCAAGAGTCAGATACCCAACCAACTGAGCCACCCAGGCGCCCCACATTCCTTCATTCATCTATCCACAAGATATTTACTGACCACCACTCACAGGTCCATTGGAAGACGTGAAGTCCAAAAGTGTCACTCAGAATGACTATTCCAGGTCTGTAACCTACCACTGAATCACAACTTCAGTTCTGCACAGATAGCCCAGAGTCACCTATCACGGAATTTAAGGGTGCCAAACAGACATCATACCAGTCTCCACTTGGTATAGCTTCCATTATCATCCTACACACACAGTAACACCTCTTGGAAATCCTCAGCTGGGACAGGCAGCCAACAGAGGTCCAGCCATTAGGGATTTACTGCTATTTATCAGTTTCTAGCGATGCTAACCACTGCACTTTTAACAGAAAACATCTGAATCAAGTCCACAGGACTATAAAAAACATTTAACCTTCGGGACACTGACTAAAGGTACAGTCCCAGAGAAAAATACATCCAACACACCCAGACAGGTAAAATAAGGGATAAGCTCACTGGTACTGACAATGGTTTAGCGTTGGAAAGTCTGAACAAACTGAACTATTTTTTACTGAAATTTCCAACAGCATCATGGGCCACAAAGAGGAAAAAAAAATCCTACCACTTCCCTGTTGTCACACACCTGTCATCAAAAATGAATAATCCATTCTAATCACTCACTTCATAAGATCAGAAAAAGCTACAGAAAACTTCGAATGTTTTTAAAAATGAACTCATTTTAACACTGAAGGAAATTCTTAAAGAGGATCTTTTAAACAGTAAAAGGCTCAATACATACGTAGTGTTCTAAGATGGTCTTTTCTGAAGACAACCAAACTAACTGAGACATGTTCATCTGGCTACATGTTGGTTACAAAAGCAAACTCTCTCATACAAGCATTTCATTCACTTCTTTTTAAGTCTTTCTTTTAAATCCATTGAACTTTTCTCCAAATCAAAGCATAACACCAAAACACCAAGAGATTTCTAGATAAGGTATTCTTAAATACCACCTAACTCTCTAGATAAGAAATGCTAGATAAGGCATTCTCAAACAGGAATGCACACATGAGCTAGAAATCTCAAAAATGTGAAATTTTCTGGGAATCCATACCTTTCATGAGTCAAGTTATCATCAAACATGACCCACTGTTCTCTATGCTGAGTCAGTAACATAAAACTGAGATACTGACTCTTAGAACTATCATCACAAATACTAATATTTATTCAGCATTTAGTCTATAGAAGGCACTTACGTGCTGTGTACTATACCGATATGTTTTATATGCTAAATGTCACTTACTAACCTAAACAACACTTTGTGGTATTATTATTACACCCAACTTACAGACATGGACCCTGAGAAACATTAAATAAGAGACCTACCCAAGACTGCTGTTGTTGACACACTCAGTATCCGAATCCAATCCACCTGTTTTGTTGTTGTTTGAGAAAATTTTCAAACATATTTCAAATATGAACCGAAAACTCATATGCCTACTATTTAGATTCACATTAACATTTGACCAAATTCACTTATGTTACATACTCACTTTTATTTCTTATGGAACCATATGAAAGTGATTTGCAGATATCTTGACAATTTTATGCTGAAAACTTAATAAGCATCTCTTAAGAATAAGCTCCTAATGTAATGTGATATCCAGTCCATATTAAAATTTCCACAACTGTCCCTATCTTTTATAGTAATTATTTAAGCGAAATCCAATCAAGATGTATGCACTGCATTCGCTTGTTTCATCAGTGTCTCCTAATCCACAATAATGCCCACCAGCAAGTTTTTTCATGACAATGACTTTTTGAAGAGATCAGACAGACCAATTATCTTGAGAATGTCCCACATTTTTAATTTTTTTTAATTTTTATTTTTTTATTTTAGATTTTATAAATATTTGACAGAGAGAGAAGCACAAGCAGGCGGAGTGGCAGGCAGAGGGAGAGGAAAAAGGCTCCCCGCTGAGTAGAGAGAAGCCCTATGTGGGGCTCAATCCCAGGGCCCTGGGATCATGACCTGAGCCTAAGGCAGACGCTCAACCGACTGAGCCACCCAGGTACCCCGAGAATGTCCCACATTTTGGATTTATCTGATCGTTTCCCCCTAGTGTGGACTAATTTGTCTCTCTATCCCTTGTGTTTCCTGTAGACTTGATTAGATTCAGGTTAAACATTTTTGGCAAAACTAGTCCTTGGTGACACCGTGTACTTCACGTTACAAGCCATCAGGAGGCGTGCACTGTCAGGCTATACCTACCACTCATGATGTTGAGTTTGATGACTTAGTTAAGGTGGTGACCACCCCTGTTAAGGTACATTTTCCCCTTTGCAAGCGACGTGTGGAGTATTCTTCAATACCATAAGATCACTGTGTTCCTCACATCCTTTAACCCACTGGTTTTGCCATTCAATAATGACCCTTGCCCGAAGCAAGTATTTCACTGTAGGGTGCAAATTCATATATATTATGCTTCCCTTTGTATTTTACTTGCTAGTATTCTTTTGTAAACTAGCACTTCCCCTTATCAATCATAGAAGAACTACAGTTTCTCATTAAAGGGCAGGGTGAATAATTAATTCTTCTCCCTTAATTTACAATTTTTGGAATAAGGAGTTGGCTTAATAGTCATTCCCAAGGGTGCGACGAGTTTCTCTCCCTCTCTCTCTCTTTCCTTCCTCCTTTCCCCTTTTCTATCTCTCATCACTGGACTCATGGATTTTTAATTCACTCAGTGCTTTACATTCAATACCATCATTCTTTTAATGGCCAAACTGTCTGAACTCTAACCAATGAAAGCCCCTTCAAGCTGTGCTCTGAACCACTGCACTCATTACACTAAGGAGAACTCAAAACTATACATATTTGCTTAATCTCAGCATCCTGTGAGCTTTACAATGCTTCTCCTAGTGGAGCACTTAAGAAGTGTAGGTTTGTATAAAGCACTTCCTTTGCAGATAGCAGACATTTTACATTAGCACCAAACAAATGAAACATCTATTAATAAACTCAAGGCTTGACGAGAATCTTAATTTTGTTTCAGAGTTTAATCTGAACAAAAACAACAGACACTAATAACACAAGTAACTAACTCTGGGAAAAGCCTCTGGAACACAAGGAGATCCCTTTATGTTTCCTCAACAGTCCTCCTTTAAAACAGGCACATAACTAGAGTATATCATAGGGATCAACTAAAAACTAGAAACAATCAGGAATGTTCAAGTTAGGAGGGAGAAAGGGTTAGCAGAGTAGGGTTTTGCAAAAACACGTGTTTCACCCCTGACTCAGGAGGGGTGAAACATGAGAATGTGCATTTCCAACAAGTTCCTAAATGATGCTGAAGCTGCTGGTGCACACTCTAGGGTCACACTCAGAACCAATGGCTGAGATGGATTCCTATCCTTATCCTACCTTCATTCTCCCTGGCACCTCACCAAGCTCCTGGACCTGATTTACTTCACTCTCTTGCTACATCTCCTTCACCTCCCAAAAACAAGTGGTTAGTAGACCACTAGTGAGCCAATAAGGAATAGGTATCAGAGAACCTGGAGTGACTCTTCTGGATCGGGGCCCACTTTTCCTGAACGCTCATATCCTTCTTCCCCCCACCCGACCCCCCAACCCTCCGCCTCAACTATCTTTACAATGGAAGAAAATGCTTAATCTGGGAAAGGTCTAAAAATTAAATCTTTTGTTTTTTTCGTAACTTTCAAAAGGGATGTGAGCTTCAGACTGATTTTGATTTGCTTTGTTTTGTTTGGCCAAACTCGAATCCCAACTAAGCCAGCTTTATTCCATTACTTGGAGATAGACAAAAAAATAAGGTCCTGGTATAGAAGATGGTCGGGGGTCAAGTCACTGTCAACCTGTTTGACCACTAATCTACATCTACAGTCTGGAACCCTAAAAAGTGATTCAAAAAAATTCAACCAGCATTTACTGATCTACTGCTACACGGTACTCCATATGGCAGACACAGACGTAAGAGTGGGTCATAGTCTAGTGAATGAGACAGAGTCAAATCAGGTAATTACAACAGAAGTAATGTTCAGAATGGTAACCTGGGGCACTATACAATGTCCAAGCAGAGACAGGCAGCGAAAGTCAGCAATTCACTGTCCAGTAAATATGCAGATCACAATGATGACTCTAGACCAAGATTTTCAGCAGGCAAGGGGGTTGATGCCCTCTTTAGACTCTCAGGAAGGCCTTTTTTCCCAGTACACACCTGATTCTGATTACCCTCAATGACCTGCAAACCTACAACAGCTACAAAAGCTTAAGAGTTTGCTTAAAGTGGGTACAGAAGCAGAGAGAATGGGACAGATCTGACCAGAGGTATCTGTTCCCTGCTAGGATTTTAACTGCGGCCAAAAAGACATCAGTATGAAGTTCATATGCCTAACTAAAGCCAGAGTTTTAAAATTATGCCCCATGTGGTTTTCTCAGAAGCCACAGGAAAGGCTGAATAAATGGTTAATGCCCCTCCTACCCCACTTCAATCACAGGAATTGGGTTTTTGCTTTTTTTAATTTGTTACACCATCCAGTTCTCCTTTTAAGGAAGCGTTCCACAGCTAAAATAATTTTATGTATCACTAATGGAGTTCAGCCATGAAAAGAATGGCATTCCAATCCTCGATCATCTGCCCAGCTTTGCAACTCGGAGCAAGGCACATACAAGCTACTGTGTAGTGACCAAGGTCGGAGATTCTGACAGAGCCAGAGAGCCTGGGTGCAAATTTCAGCTCGACCACTTGCCTGCAATTGAACCTTTCTTTGCCTCAGTTTCGTCATCTGTAAAATGGAGATGATAATATTGCTTGTCTCATAAAGTCATTGTAAGGATCAAATAAGGTACACACAAAGCACCCTGGAAAGTGACTGGCTTCAAAAGTATTAGTGTTATGGCAGCTATCACCATCATCCTTTTAGACCTGTTTTTTGATCTGTAAAATAAATACATGATCTCTAAGAATCATTCCAAATTCAGAGTTCCAAGTTTCTAAACTTCATGTAAATTCCAAATACTGGCCACCCAGTTTTGTCAAACATACAAAATACAAAAGTTTGCATCAGAATACAGGAGCACATATATATCCTGTCCAGTTGTCAAATACCAGCTCCCATTTCAGTATTTACCCATGTCCACAAGATTCATCAAACAAGGCAACCCGTGCCACCAAGAAAGTAAAGGAAAGCAGAGAATCTACTCCGGGACCCTAGCTGCAGGCAGAGACCATCTGAGCCCCCTGTTCAATAAAGATTCTCAGCATAAACAGCATAAGAGAAGCTACACATCCCAGGGAGGCTGGTTTGCAAGTTTCCATTTTATGCCAGATTTAACCAGTCAAAGTTAAATGGAAAACGTGTAGTATTAATAAAAGGCTCAGTGTCGCTTTATTTCTTATGTTAAAGCACAATCGATGATGCCAGAGAGAGCTAAGAGCTTCTAAAATACGCCATGTGTCCCTTAACAAACATGACGCCTCTTGATGAACACTTCTCTGCTGGTGTCCCCAGCAAATAAGCAAGAACACACAGCAAATTGCTACATGCGATAGCAAGCCCCCATTTCCCTCTCTGACACAAATGGCTCAGCAGTGACTCATGGCAGGACCAGGAGGCAGGGAGAGGAGGGGCAGGCAACTGCAGACTCCTCTCAGTGGGGCACTTAGAGGGATAATGGAGAAGGAAGCAGCTGCAGTCATCTGGGGCCTCCAGAGTAGCATAAAGAGAACAAAAGGTAACCAAGAGAGAGACAGCTAGATTCAAAGCCTAGCCCTACGAAGTTCTAGGGGGATAACCTTAGGCAAATTAACCAATCTGAGCATCTGCAAAATAGAAGACAGTGCTACTCCCTTCAGAGGGTTGTTGTAAGGAACACAGGACCAGTGACACGGATAGCTACCATTACGGACAGCTTCTCAATCACCAGGACCAACACACTATGTGCATTAGTCTCGTGGAATCCTCATACAACTCTGTAGACCTGGATGATTATTATCCCCATTTCCAGATGGAGAAACTGAGCCCTGTAGTCCTCTTAGCCATCATCTCAGGCCAGATGCTGACCCTGCACTATATCTATTTCATGAAACCTTTCTTAACAACATCAGGCACAGTCAAGGTCTCTTACAGTCAAGGCTCACAGGGTCCCCTATTAGAGCAGTTACCACACTCACAAGAGCAATGACACCTAACATTTTCTACACACTAGTTGTTGGTTTTTCTCATCTGTTATCCCCCCTCCCACAGTGAGCTCCAAGTAGAAAGTATGGGTCATACTAAAATTGTTACCCATCTTCAATGCCAGGCACACCATCACGCTCGATACTTCTTTTGAGCAATGAAGTGAATGCTAATCATAGTTATTGCTAAAATTTTTAAATTTTTTTCTAGGATTCCAAGCATTTGGACTGACTGAAATAGAGTTCCTGTGTACAGAAAGTGAATGCAGGTTTCCGGAGTACCTGTGGCAAAGCTCTTTGTCATGCACCGCCCCTAAGCAGCTTAGTCTGGTAATTTACTCCTCTGTAGGTATAAACTGGAATGATTTAACCATACAAGAATCTACCTTATCCAAACAGATTAAACTGTAGGCTTTCAAACGGGGATGCAAAACAGGGTGGGGGGGTGGGAATCACAAAACGATTTACCACAGATTACTTTTACAATGAATGTCCCTAAATCCAGTTTACATAAATTGTTTAGAATGCAGTAATTTTAGCTACTGCATAAAGATAAAAACTATTCCATAGTTTGTTTCATGTCTATGTACGATCTTCTGTAAATTTAGCCACACCTGTTGCAGAGATGTGGTCAGTTGTCTCTCCAAGCACACGAGGCAGAGGACAATTACCATTCAACAGCACTGTCACACTCGCCCCATCCATAAAACCGTAACGTGGCGCATGCCATCTCAGCCAGCTTGAGTACACATCTATTTATACTATGTACAAGAAAATACGAGTTTTGTCTGGTGTTCAAGTCAAAGAAGACGGGAAAGGGACAGATGTATAAAAATGTATAGTCCTTTGAACCCAAGTCTGTCACTTTGACATTTCTTACACACACAATTATTTAGGGCTTTCTGATGGTCAACTGAAGAAACAAATGGTGGCTTGTGCTGAGTCCTTCTGGGCAGATCAATAAATCTTGGTCAGGAGGCAGTTCGTTCTAGGATGCTGAGCAGCTGGGGCTCAGATGTGCCCCTACTCTGATACTGCCAAATCTCCTCACCTTCTTCCTACTAATCAGATGCCACCTGTGCACCTGAATGGAGAGGCACCTTCACCTCTGGGCTGTTATACACAGCATTCAACACTTTAGGTACCCTACACAATTTTAGGAAACGCATTTTGTCCAACCAATGACTTCCCCCAAAAAACCAGCAACCGTGCTGAAAAAGCACTATTCACCCCAGATCAGTCTTGAGGCTTTCTTTCTTTCTCCACAGCAATCTCTAGAAATCTTGCTCTTGTCACATGCCTGAGTTAACAGGCAATAAAAGGAAGGGCTGCAATAGTTATGACGGTTTGGGGGTCTCTGGGCACAAATCTTCAACCCTGAACCAAAAGAGCTATCTCCAAAGATGGGACTTAGTTCTGTAACATTTTCTCCTCCCCAAAAATCCCTCTAACAGGGATGGGGATTCATCTTTGCCTAGCAGCCAATAACGCCCTGGAGTAGTGGGCTAAGAAAGATCAGAAGATCAGAGCTCTGAAATCTATTTATGATACTTGCCAGGGACACAAAAAAAAGAAAAACCCACAGACACGCCATGGATTTTGTATCAGCATCTCCTATGCCCTGGGCTTTAAATGGGCTAACCTACCGTGGTAATCATTTCATAATATATGTAAATCAAACCAACATGCTGTGTGCCTTCAACTTATACAATGGTGTATGTCAATTATTTCTCAATAAAACTGGAAAAAGGAATACCACGTTGCTTGTTCCTATCTTTTCTAAAATTCAGATTACCTGCATATATACTTAATAATGCTTTAAAATTATTCTATGTGTACATGTAGAAACAAATACATGTACGCATAAGCTTGTCCCCACATACACATATGAATATAACTTTGTTTCCATTTCTCTGTTTAGAATTTAAAGAATCTTTCTCCTAAAGTTCATGTTTTATCTTTAAGCCAAATTTTTCCTAGTATGTACCAATCTATATTTGCTTTCTGTCCAACAAAAAAGATACTTGTACAAGTGAAGGTACTAGACCGACAAGGTCCTGTCTCTTAAAAACAAATTAAAAAATCGTATTATAAACTTCTTTTAAAAAGGATTTATTTTAATTCTCTTTTCCTTGTTTCTAATCACCCTGGATGAGTTCTAAGCCACAGGTGCTCTCCGTGGCTTGCTCTCCAGCCAACTGGTTCTAGAAATTAGTGAGATGGAAAATGAACATAAAGGAAACCATCCAAGCTTCACTTCAGATAAAAACCCTAAAGACTGGCTAATTCTCAAATTATACAAGATTCCTGGCTCTCCAACAGTGAGAAGTGAGAGAACACAGAAGAGAAGAAGAAAGGCAGGGAAAAGATGGAAAACAGGGAAGATATGAATGGAAAAAAATAAGGGAGAGAAAAGAAAAAGTGGGAATATAATATATAAGATGAGAACAGGGGGAAAAAAGGATACAAGAAAAACAAGAGTTAAACTGGTTTTGTTTTATTTGGTTATAGTGGTTGGTTGCTTCAAGCCCAAGCTCAATAGGTAGTTTTATGGGATTCTCTGGATATGCCGCTTCCTGGCTCCTTTTAGGAGCCCAGCGGCGGTAATGTTAAGTGCCTAGCCTTATCACAGAGCTTTCTAAAGTAGATCTTGTTTGAAGTCCGCATCAAGGCTGGGTTTGAGTTTCGGGCCTTGCATGCTAGCTGCTACACATAAGGCTGGGATTATGCTAGTGGGAGCAGAGGAACACACAATCTAACACGCCACGGCAAGTAGAGTTTATCAGATTAAAGTCATAAAGCAGAAATTCCTCCTGTGTATTATTTCACAGAGCCGGGATCAAGTGATTCAACAATACTCATTCTGTCGGCAATGAGGGAGGGAGCCTGGATCTTTCCTAAACCTCCTGCCAGCATTAAGGAGTGGCTCAAAAAGCTTTGGAAACATCTCTGACTAGTCCTTTATTCAGGTGAAGAAGGAAAACTAGGGAACCCCACCTAAAACAGAAGCCCAAACTGGGGTATAGAAAGGTAACTGGCCATTCCCCAAACTAAACAACTCACTGTAAAACAATTTGAACCCTAAGACTAAAGGCCTTTCATTGTATACACGTGAGTGAACAGTCTATTGAACTGTCCTAAGTCCCATGAATGTGAACTACAACACAATGAAGCTAGCCTGCCTGAAAAGAAGAGTGAAGCAGGGGTGTAACAGGGCACAGTGACACGGGTATTTGTTTAACAAGTAGAAGAAGGCAAAACTGCTGGTAAAAGCAAGTATAAAGGACTTACCAGAGTTCTGCTCCCCACCCATGGGCCTAGAGCAATGGTTCTCAACCTAGCTGCCATTTAGCATCCCTTGAGAACCTTTTGAAGCTATATACTTATTTATTCCCAGAGATTCATATTCAACCCATCTAGGATGAGACCCAAGCATGACATTTTTTAAAAAATTTTCCAAATGATTCTATTAGAGTGTGCATATAATTTTTGGTGGAATAAATTTTTTTAGTGTAATTACTGTGGAGTATAATACACTTACCATTCCCATATTCAAAACCACCATTCAGGGCGCCTGGGTGGCTCAGTTGGTTAAGCGACTGCCTTCGGCTCAGGTCATGGTCCTGGAGTCCCGGGATCGAGTCCCACATTGGGCTCCCTGCTCAGCAGGGAGTCTGCTTCTCCCTCTGACCCTCTTCCCTCTCGTGCTCTCTATCTCTCATTCTCTCTCCCTCAAATAAATAAATAAAATCTTTAAAAAAAAAAAAAAAAAACACCATTCAATTGATGCTTACTGTCACCTACACTTTTCAGGAGATGACCAGAGGAAGAAAACACTGTTGCTATTAATAATAATAAGGGAAGAAACAAAAGAAAGGTTTAAAATGCTGCAGCAGTGGGGCGCCTGGGTGGCTCAGTTGGTTAAGTGATTGCCTTCGGCTCAGGTCAGGATCCTGGAGTCCCGGGATCGAGTCCCACATCGGGCTCCCTGCTCGGCGGGGAGTCTGCTTCTCCCTCTGACCTTTCTGCCTCTCATGTGTTCTCTCTCTCTCTCTCTCTCATTCTCGTTCTCTCAAACAATAAATAAAATCTTTAAAAAAATAAAAAATAAAAATAAAAAAATAAAAAAAATAAAATAAAATAAAATGCTGCAGCAGTTAAATCCAGTTCCAGATCTCACAACCTCAACACAGGACTTCCTCTGGGGGAAAAAAAAAAAAAAAGAAGATACAGATTTCAGGCACCTAAAGGCTCTTCTAAGAATTTTAGCACAATGGCTACCTTAAGGATTACCACAGACTCAAACAATCTTTTGAAAATGTCACACAAAATACTACTGCTGCTTAAGGCTGCTGAACCAACTTAGCAAAGGAGTTAAAATCCTGAAAATTAAGTCAGGAACAAAGCATCACTTAAATCTATCACCATTTAAATCATGTCAAGGGTCAAAGTCAAGTACCTTTCAATTATGGAGTAAAGTGATGTTAGGATTTTTACTTTCAAATTCTATACCTCATTCTCTCAACACTTTAAGAGAGAAGATTTAGGGTACAACTAGAAGCCTCCTGAGATTTGTTTTTTATCATCAACATGGATGATTCTATTTTCTCCCTGCCACTTAATGCAAGTTCTCTTTAAAGGTGAGCCACCTGGGACTCAGCTGATGCCCAACACAAGAGCACAACACTATCACAGGAGAGAGGAAGCGAGGGAGGCCGGCCCACATTTCTGACAGGTCAGTAGGATCCTGCCTTATGGAAAGTTAAGCCATGGCTTTGAACAAGGCTCAGAGTGACACATAAAAGACAAAAGGAACCTGGGTCTTTCCAGACTCTCTGGTCCCCTGGAAAGACCAAATTATCTACGCCAGAGAGAGTAGGTGCTTCTTGGCCATGACTGGCAGCTACAAGAAGCCAATCAAGAAGCTGTTCAAACTGGTTTATCCTTGTTTGGATTCTGGAATCCTCAGGGTTCAGCATCCTGGGGTTCAGCATCTCATTTCCAGCTATGATGTCCCAAGCCTCTACCAGGGCAGAAAACTCACAGAACAAATCTTGTTCCCTGACTGTAATTGCACTATTCACAGAGATTGTTTTTACCTTCCCCGGGGGCGGGGGGACACTTTCGAAGAAGCAAATTGCAAAAGGATGAATCAGATGGATTCCAATCTATTTTTTTTTCTTTTCTTGATTGAGGGAAGTGAGATAAGAATCATAGTATACAAATAAACTATTTACTCGACCCTAGAATTTCCCTGTTGAATGCTGATTGCCGTACTGTGATGTCTAGGAAAGATTTCCTTTCCTGTCCTTTGACTATTAATACAGGTTTTCTGACTCTCGACCTCTGGAAGGGATTACACTTAGTTCAGAGATGGGAAAAAGAGATGAAAATCATAGGCATTCCTCAAATCAATACTTTTAAGTCAGCTTCAAAGGACCAGCAATGAAAAATGACTTTCCCCTAACTTAGTACTTTGTTATGCACAATTCTGAGTTCCTAGTGCGCTTTCTTTCCTTTTGCCCTATACCCAAAGAAAAATATTCAAGTGCTTGGCTGGCATTTAGTAAGAGTTCAATTAATGTGCAGTGAATGGATGCATGAGTAACCAGACAGATAAAACCCATTACAAGGTATTTGGGACACTTTTTTTTTTTTTTTAAATAAGAGACCTTTTTTTTTAAGATTTTATTTATTTATTTGACAGAGAGAGAGAGCAAAAGAGGGAACACAAGCGGGGGGAGTGGGAGAGGGAGAAGCAGGCTTCCCCATGGAGCAGGGAGCCCAATGCGAGGCTCGATCCCAGGATCCTGGGATCATGACCTGAGCCAAAGGCAGACGCTTAACGACTGAGCCACCCAGGCGCCCCTTTGGTCCACTTTTTTAAACAAATCAGAAATGCAACCTCAGTAATAGTGAAACCAAAGGTGGTTAGCTACTTCCAAAAAGGATGTGACACAGATTACTGGCTTGTTTTAAAATAACTAAAATAAATGAAACTAAAGCACAAGAATTAGAAGAAAGATACACTTGGAATTTTATATGGAATACCATTAAGCATCAAAGTTGGACTGGAGCTTCTTAGCAAAGTAAGACAAAGGGAAAATATATTGGGTTGTTTTATTTGTCACGTTCCGACAATAAGAAACATGAGTTTATCAGGAGTTTTTGCCTCACACTAACTTTTAAGGTTATTTATCGTGTCAATTATTATAGAAAGGATGCTGGAAAGCTCCCAACCTTTTGAATGGCTGCTTTTCATCCGAACGGCCTGTCCCCCCCTTGCTACAGGGAAAAAGTGCCAGCAAAAGTGATGCAGGAGCAAAGTACGAGAACACAGAACAGAATGCAACATTGCAATGGGACGACGTTGATGCCAATCCTGAGTATGACACACATGGAAAAGTATCCTCAACGTTTTCTGAGTTTATCTCACACACCCTGTGTGGACAGGTACGATAGTCCGTCAGTTAGAATACGCTGGTCTGTAGGAAAACAAAAAACTCAACCAAAATAGCTTAAATCAGAATTGGTTTTCCTCACACACAGCGAGAAGTCCTAAGGTAGAATGAGTGAGTCTAGGCTGGTTAATCCAGCAGCTCAACGGTATCGTCCAAGACACTATCTTTCTAGGGTTTTCTTGACTGTGCTGTCCCCTCCATGTCGGCCTGTCCTCTGAGGCCAGCTTAGGCTTCAGAAACTGCTGCCACCCCCTGCAAAGCACCACATAGAGACAACCATCAGAGATGACAGACTCGTCTTCTCTCTTCAGATGCAAGGACACTTTTTCCAGAAGCATCCGTGCAAGATCTCCTACTGTTGAACTGGCCAGATCTGGACCTTTAACTGGCATGAGGAATGGAATTATCAGGATTGCCTCAGGCTAATCAAGATGTACCCCCTTGAACTCAAGTCCACATGGAAAGGGAACACCTATATGAAACTGGGACTCTGTCAGCGAGGATGAGGGGTGAACTGACGGATCTGGGTTGATATCTCCTACAGAGAGACGATACGAATCCTGTTTCCCAGCCCGCTGACCAAGTCCTCATGGAATGCTTATTATTCATAACCTGTTTTGCGTGATGGGATTTGAGGCATGGAAGTTTCTACAGGAGAATTACAAAATTCTTGTCTACAAAAGAGACAAGACAAGACAGAAAAACAGAAGAGGAAGGACAACTATGGGCTTCCTCAGTGAGAACAAGCATATGCAATGGCCAAAGGGCTACAGACAGCTTGGAGTGAGCAATCTCTGAGACATTCCACCAAGGATTCCACTGACGTAACTCAAGCAAGATAAATAAATGACAGAACCCTTCTCTCCTCCCCGATACTTTAAAAGGCCCCTCTGATGTCAACCAAAAAGACGAGTTTTGTTTATCTTCACCAAGGTGACAAGTCAAATGCTTACATGCCTTAAAATGGAAGGAGTGTTTTTCTTTCCTGAACCTCTTAAGTCCTCACATTTTAAAAAGGACTTCATGTAATGTTCTAACATGCACGTTATGCTTCAAATTTCTATTGAAGCATCTACTGCAACCATCTTCAGAATACGGGGTTTCTTCCCCCCCCTTCTTTGATTTTCTCCTCTTTAATGGTTACGATCCATCTCTGTAGTGTAAGTTCATCCTGGATGGAGATAAATGTGCTGCACTAAGGCACAGGGGAAGCAGCTCTTGAGTACAAAAACCACTTTTCTGCATTTGAGATCTTCAATCCTGACTGCTTTCCTTACATTCAGATATACTTAACAATCTCTCTGGCATATCGGAACCAAGGAGCAAAGAGAGGCTCTGCTTGGGGTGGGGGTAGGGGTGGGGGGTGAAAGGGAAGCGAGAGAAGAGCAGAATGGAGTGACATAGCACACAGCCCAGGCAGCTCCACGTGGGGCTCTTTTCAAAATTCCGGCAGCCACAAGTACCTCTCCGAGAGATATTTCTGGGGAGCAAGGAAAGCACTTCCCACCCTGGGCCTATCAAGTGGGTTGAGGAAACACTATCTCCCAAAAGTCAAGAAATCAATAAAGCTCAATAGCCAAAATGGTGTGAAGAAGAACCAAAGCTAAACGGGTGTAGACTCTTTCTTCCTTAACATATGTGCAGTTTTATTTTTATTCTAGATTTCCTGAAGATGGAAGTAAAGGTAAAGAGCACCTGACACACAGTAGGCACTCCATAACTTGTTGGATGAATGAAAACAGCTGCAAACCACCCCAGAAAAATTTCATCTTCTAAAACTGAATATATTAAGCTTTCAACATTATCATTCTAAGCAAACAATATAGGCTGAGAAAAATACTTTACCTAGAAATAAAATACTAGACGTGAATAGTCACCCTTACACTAGACTAAAGTGAAAGTAGCTCCTTGGCAGGACAAAACTCACAACTGTTAATAAAAGATGGCACTCTCTTGACTACGTCAAATGTACATTTCCAGCTATCAACTGCATTCTTCAGAGGCAAATGACAAGATGCTTAATGTTAATGGAGATACACACATACATACATGCACACAAGCAAGCACATACAAATGCAAACAAAGGATTCAAACCACAACAGCTGGGACAAACACAACCTTGAGATGCCATTAGTCACATTTATAGGGTGTTCTCATTCAAGCAACAGCACTACCCAAAGCTCAGTGTACCGAAGGAATTCACATCCAAAGGCCCAGCTCCGTCACCTAAACCAGGTCACGCTACCCCAGTCTTAAATGTAAGGACCTGCCCTGCTAATCTACAGCCATGAGAGGGATTAAAACAACCTCTGGATAGAAAATTAACACTAAACTATATAAAGCACTATCTGACCACAAAATGCTTCTCTTACTGAATATATGCTTGGTACCGCTCAATCTACAAAACCAAAAAATAACAATTTATCAAATTCCCAAGCCCCTTCCCAGTGTTCCATAGAATTTTCTCTTTATGAATAACTATAGCTGTAGGCCTTGATGCAATCTGAGCTATCCAAAAAGGAGGGAGGGAATAAAGAGAAGAAGAAGAAGAAAAAAAAAAAAAGAGGCCCTAGTTCCCCTGAGCAAAACTGGGCAACAGAGAACCCATTTGCATTTGGTGTCCAGAACCCACAACACTAGTAAGAACTGGGTGCTTAATGAGGTAACAAAGGTCATACGACTGTATGACCCCTTTACCTGACAATTTTTGTTGTACACCGCTATTTTGACCAAAGGCCTCTGCTATTTTGACCAAAGATAAGTTTTATGATTCAAACATTTCAAAGCTAGGTGCCTTTCTCCTCCTGGAACAATAAAACTATCTGCTTGTGGACCTGCTCCCTCATGAACCACAGAAACAAAAAGGCTCAGGGATTAAGTAAAAATGACCAGCTGGTAAATCTGGGCTCCATTCCATTATTTTAGTCATCCAGAACACATGCAGTGGGGGAGGGGTGGCACGGAGCATCTAGAATATGCCTAACACTAGGCGGGCTGCAAGGATTCAGAGACAGGGAAGACACAGTTGCTACCCTCTGCTCGCTGTCAAAATGAGCTCTGCAATGGAAGACAACAGGACTACTGCTGGAAAAAACGAGAACTGCTCTCATTCCATTGCATCGTTCATCAAAAATCCTTTCAGATTAGTGGTTCTCAATATAGTCAAACACTGGAATCGCCTGAGGAATGCTGTTCAAACACCAGTGTCCAGGCACCACAGGAGAGCAACTACGTAATAATATCTGGAATGGTGGCCCAGGCACTGGGATTCTTTCAAAGCTCCCTAAGTGATTCTACTGTGACTCCAGAGTTGAGAGCCACTGTTTTAGGTGCTTCTGTCTCAGAAAGATTTCTCTTATATCAGCAGATGGCAGTGATCCATTTAACAGAGGAGGTCTGAAACTGTTCAAGGAAAGGTGGCCTTGTTCATATATGTCACAAAAATGAATATTATAAAGAGAAAACTCTAAAGCTTAAAGGAAGCTGTATTCACTGGGTGAAGAGAGGTATTCCTAGTAGCCCAGGAAATATGCATCAGTAAACATGTTTCCTGAATTTAAGTTCCTATCCATACAACATCAGCAGTGGAAAGGAGGTACCAGAATGCAGCAATGTGTCTTCTGCTTAAGGTTCAACCTGCTAACACTTTTTTATTTTAGACTCCTCATGTGAAGTCTCATTTCACAAGCTCCAAGATAGATGCAGCCTTCAACAGTCCTCCAAAGCAGATCAGGAAATACATACATAAGAAGTTGCAAAGCTCAGAGGGGCACCTGGGTGGCTCAGATAGTTAAGCGTCTGCCTTCGGCTCAGGTCATGATCCCAGGGTCCTGGGAATCAAGTCCCGCATCAGGCTCCCTGCTCAGCAGGGGAGCCTGCTTGTCCCTCTGTCTCTTCCTCTCTTTCTGATGAAGGAAGGAAGGAAGGGAGGGAGGGAGAGAGAGGGAGAGAGAGAAAGAAAAAGGAAGGAAGGAAGGAAGGAAGGAAGGAAGGAAGGAAGGAAGAAAAAGAAAAGAAATTTGCAAAGCTCAATTTCACCAGGAACTACCCCAAATTTACAAAGTTGAGCCACAGTGAGAACTATAACCACTGGAAATGCCAAATGTTCACGTCCTGAGCTGAATGCTCCCTTTCCATGGCCTGATCAAAAAGGTGAAGGTGTTCAAAGAAAACAGAGGTGCTCAAGTGGCCTGTCCAGCAAGGCAAGTTCCCTGAACTGAGGTAAGATAGAACAGATGGAATGAGCAGACAATGCAGCCAAGACCAGGAGAAAGAAATGCAGCACTGGTTTCTTTCTGTTCCTATGGAATTTACACTTCTGCCACAACTAACCCAAAGTTACCAATTCCCACAAACAATAATAATGATGATTTATTACATAATTAAATGTCATAATTATTAGTGATTTTTACTGAGTATATTCAGTGAATAAGCTAAGCACTAAACATGAATTATTATATCACTAAATCCTCACAACAGCTCTGTGAGGTGGGTAGTATTAGCCCTATTTTACAGATGAAAAACTGAGGCAGAGAGAAGAAAGGTCTTGGTCAAAATCACAGAGGTAGGATTTGAAGTCAGGCCGTCTCTTCAGAATACATCATTTTTAATTCCTCTGAAGGTACCTAACAGCATCACTTCGATACCCTACATGCCCATTTGGCCGTCACTGTTCGTCGGGAACACATTTATGTGTAACTGGGACCCTCCTGCCCTTTTTCTCCACCTAGCAATCATAAACTTCTCCAGTATTTACCAAATGCTTCCTTTAACGCGTAGGTAAATGTCAGCATCAGGATACCATGTGCCAGGAGCTGAGCATGCGCTGAAGTGATCCCCAATGTAAGGAAACCTGTTGATACTCGGCCTAGCACAACAGTATTAGTTTGATGTGTGAATTCCCCCTAATAAAAACCTGCAGTCAACAGCTACGAACACAAACCAGTAAACGGAGAAGATCTGTACTAAGAGCAGGAACAATCTCATTTGCTGAGAGACCATGCTGCTGGATGTTAGCTGCTACGGGACACGTGTTTAGGCATCTTTTCATTGCTGCTGCTGACACACAGTTCAACACACGGACTCCTTACCTAAACAAATTCCCCAGGCCTCCCTGAGAGTCCACACAGAGTGGAGTTCAGACTCAATGAGGCATGCAGCCTAATCTAGCAGCAAGCCAGCTACAGTCTCATTTCCAGGTGTAACCTGACACCCAGCACCATGTCTCTGCAGCTTCTACTTAGGAGAGGGGAGCAAGGCTGATGTAGCAGCACATCACACCTGAGAAGGTGGGCTTGAGAAAAGACAGTGGGGGAGAGGAGAGTTGCTGAAAAGGAGACTGAGGTGTGGAGACAGGCCAATGGTTCTGCTTATCTCCTAACACTGCTAAATACCAATATGCTTGCATGGAGGCGTAGATAAAAACAAATAGCTTAGAGGTGCCTGGGCGTTCTCAGTAGGTTAAGCGTCAGACTCTTGATCTCAGGTCAGGTCTTGATCTCAGGGTTGTGAGTTCAAACCCAGTGGCGGGCTCCACGCTGGGCATTTTAAAAAATAAATAAATAAAAACAGCTCAGACTAAACAACTCAAAGTCCCAGTTCAGCTATACCTTTCCTCTCCCCATCACCCTAGGATTTCATTTTAGACTCAGTTTTGTCCTTTGCAGAATGTGGGGACCTTTGCAGGACGTGAGCCGGAGTAATCAACAGGACCTTGTAAAGTCAAAATTGCAACCTTCACACCAAAGCACAAAAGGAGCCTTGTGTATATTCTCGTGGGACCGGGATTCACAGAACTGCTTAGGCAGATAATGGGTCAAAGACTCCATCTTCATTATGTCTTCCGGATCACTGGTCAATAAAATAGCACAGCCCTTGTGTCCACCTTTGGGTGGGGCGAGATTCTAGGTGTCCTGCGCTGAAGCTCTTTAAGATATAGTTTCACCAGAGGAACTTTAATGTTCTATGCTGTTTTTTCCCTTTTCTTAACACCTCCTCCCATCCGTCAAGACTCTGCCAAGACCAGCAATTGCCCAATTCTAAACAAACTGTATCATTCTCTTTGTCAAAGTTTAGCATCTACAGCAGAAAAGGCACAGGGTTTTCAGGCAGACAAATGTGAGTCAAATCTTGAATTTGCCACTTCTAGCCACGTAGCCTTTGGACCTTCTAAAAAAAAACAACCTCCGTATCATTAAAATGGTGATGGTGAAGATCTACAATGGCAGTGGTAAGTTTATTAAACCACCTGTGGAAGACCCCAGCACAACAGCTGGCCCCCCGTTTCTTCCCTTCCACTTTCAACCACCATGACTCCCTACTGCCGCTCACGCCATTTTTGTAGAACTGCACTAGTTCAAAGTCCTGTCACCTCTCATTCTTCCGATGAGAACAACCTCCTAACTTCCCTACCTCCCTCCAGTCACTGATGCCCCTCTAACTAGATTCATGAAACAGAACTCTAATCACGTTACTTCCCTGTGCGATAAATTTCAGTGGCTCTCTTCTGCCTTCAAAGGAAAACAAAAACTTGTAAGACTTAAATTTCTATTTCCTCACATCCCCACTCCTCTGGATCCACCGCCACCCCCCCACGTGAGATCCCATATCCCTCTCTCCAGGATACACAAACACACTTTACAAAACGCTGGGCACTTTTCCTGCAGAGGCGCTCATCCTTTCTCACACACAGTCATCCCTATTTTTCCTGAGCACCACAGGCCTCCCACTTTGAAAGCAGTGGCCTTAGGCAAATAAAATCCTCCCCTTGAGATCCTCACTTTCTGAAGCCTCTCCAGGTGCGAGATCCCTGGCCCCAATTAACTGGGCCCCTGCCAGAGGTCATAAAAGAGATGAACTCACACTAAAATTCAACTTGTGAGGAACCTTTCTCTTCTTCTTCACAAAACGGCCTGAGTTCTGTACTTGATTTTACATTTATTTTTCTTGGCTAGGGTTTGTGAGTTCGTGTTCTCCCTATACTTAGCGAAGCTCTCTGAAGGGACAGAAGGCTCACCATCATATATGCACCCCTTTATGCTGCTCACCCTCTTACTCTCCTGTTCATTTCTCAAAACCCGGCTCCGTACTCCCTCTCCCAGGAGGTCCTGCCTGGATGCCCCACAGCTCCCTCCCTCCTCCGACCCCTTTCACAGGGAGGTGACAGCTGGATTCAGCATCCTGTGGTACATGCTTCTTTCCTTTCCTGTGCCCTACAAGCAAGCAGTCCTTAATTCCATGTGCCTTGAATTTATTCCCCGAGAAGTAGTCAACCTAAAGCAAAGGTTCTCAAACTTTACCTGTGTTCTGAGACACCTCAGAATCTGCAACTCTTAACAAGTTCCCAGAGGACGTGATGCAAGTTTTGTGGGGACCACACGTGCAGAACCACTGACCTACGCTTCTCTTTCCCCAGCTGGATGGAATGCACCTTTGGGGTCTGGAACTCACACTTCTTTCATATTTCCTACATTCCTTTCATATTTCCTACATTCTGGAACTCACACTTCTTTCATATTTCCTACATTTCATATTTCCTACATTTCCTACATTTCCTACTCCTAAGCACGGAGTAGGGGTTTGATAACCATCTCTACTGACCGACTGACTGCCTTTGCATCTCATTCCCTCATGCCACTGTGTGAGGCTTTCTCCTCTCTACCCCCGACAAGGTCCACTGTGGAGTGCCACTGCAGAAGCCGTTCTGAGCCAATCTTGTGCTCATACTGCTTCCAAGCAACACCACCTGATTGGAGCAGGGCAAAGGAAAGCACACCTCATAAACTCCATGAAATGCAGCAGCAATTAACCTCACAGGACAAGAAACTACGTCTTAGGTAGAACAGTCTCCTTTGATAAATATGGGTCCTATACACCTCAAGACTGGCTCATACTTTAGTGATAATAAGGCTCTCTGAAGATGGCTGTTTCTTGGTAACTCCCCCCATGTGCCTGCTACCCACCGTATGCGGCATGAAGCAGGCAACTAACAGCTTACAAAGGCAGCCCAGCATAGCTGTCACATCGAGGGGATCCGATCGTTTCCTTCAGGAATAATTAAGCAACAGCATCAGGGGGAAGATAAAGGTTGACAGGGTGCCTAGAATTTCCTGAAGAAATGTTTCAAGAACCACTGAAGATGGAAGGCAACTATCTGTGCCTCTGCAGCACTTAATCATACCTTCTTATTAAAGTCAGTGAAACTGAATTTGGAGACCATTTCTCTGGCCCATTTCGTCAGGCCTGTTGTGGAAATGGGAAGAAAGGGTGAGAAGGTAGTAACGAGGCCATGAAAGGTTCCTTGATTTGGATCAAAAATTTCATTTCTACTTAAAAAGGAAAACACATCCTCACTCCCTGGGTTTATTCAATGTGTTGCCCCACTGGCTTCCATTCAGAAGTTTCTTCCACTAAAAGCCACTTAATTAAGCACAAAAGGTGCCCTTGATGGGTTCAACCATCTGTCTCCACCATGGAACTCCAGCACCACCATCCAGCTCTCTGCTTCCGTACTGGGTGAGACCTGCCCTTGTGGGCAGATCCGTTGTTCCCAGGGAAAACTAGGGAGAGGGACACTTCTTCCCTACTCAGCAAAAATTCAGAATCTACTCACTAGACAATCAAATTTTACAAGGCACTGAACTGATAACCCCCAAGCAGAGAGCCCATGAGGCAATAAATATCTTATAAACACAAAGGTCACAGACCCAGGTGTTTATGAGCACAGAAGATGTTTATGGCTATCCACTTGGCTGAAAATTTGCTTTCAAGCTTTCTCTTCTTTATCACCAGCTACATTATTATTATTCTCCAATTATTTTTGGAAAACCCAAAGCAAAGAGGACTATAAAAGAGCTTTATGAGATTGTTGAGCCAAATCAGTATGCCAGAAACAAATCAATGCTTGGAAGAGTTCTGAATACAATTATAGGCAAACAATAGTCCAATGTGTCTGGTAATCTTCCTCCAAACCATTATTGCATAGATTAAAAGATTACAGATATTCCTCTCTGCTCAATATTAATAGTGATATAAAGCACATTTAATAAACCCAAACTGCCACAGCCCTAAGTTGGATTATGGGTCTGGTTCTTCATAAACTGACATGTACATGCAGACTCAGTTTAATAATATACAATCTCGGGTCAATCAAAATCTACCCTCACCAGCTCTCTATTTATTATCGCTTTTGCCACAACCTGCACCCAATCAGATGCTGTCCTAAAACTCTCTTGGCTGGCAGCCACACAAAAATCTGCACAGCATCAGCATAACAAGTGACAGGTCTCCCCATCAATTACAACTCTGAGGGAAAGACGGCTTCAGCGGGGACATAACCCCACAGTTGCACACCACCTTAGTCTCTGACGGACCATCAGATCAGAAAGGAAGCTGTCATCAATGGAGAAAGGGAACCCAGCTCCTCATTAGCCAGGGTTTTCTATTCTTCCCTTTCTTTTTTTTCCAACATACATCAAGGAATAATCATGGGCCAACTCAACTCTGACAGCTCCGTATGTAAATGGCATTTAAATGCAGGCAAACAGCTCACAAATAAAGAGACTGCAGCTAGGTGGCTGTTCACAGACCCACTCAGACCCAGTGCCCATGCTGTAGGTCTCTCTAGGTTTTTGTCACCAGCCAAATGACCAGAAACATCATCATGAACACAAAGATGTTATTATGGGCTGCACTGAGGGTGGGAATGAGCTACGTGTATCTTTCTGGGGTCCAGAGGCAGGTTCTCCTGGTAGGAATAGAGTAGCATCTGCCTCCTGGACCACCCACCTCCCCAGGCAGAGCTCTCCCTCCAGTCTGGCCAGGCTGTGGTTTGCCTCACAACTCCACCTCTGCTCAGGCTCTCTGCCCTTCTGCAGCTCTTAATCCGAATTCTAAGTTCTTTCAGGTCCAACTCCAGGCCCACTTCCACCTCAAAGTCCGCAACACTCACCAACCCATGGGAACCCACCCACATCTGGTTTTCCTGTGGCACTCACACGGAACACAGCACACCAAAGCAATGGAATCCACTTTGTCCTAGAAACTGTTAAATACAGGTCTGATTTCCCCAAATGACCCCAAGACTCCCGTAGCCAAATATATTCTACTTCTCCTTCCCCCCTTACATAAGATTTACACAAAATGCCTGTAAGACCTGGTACATTAAACACTGCCTTCAGCAAGGAATGAATAAAATAGAAATGTTACCAATGCGGGAGTGGAGCTCCTAGAGAGCTGGGTTCTTGGCAATTAAAGGCACAAGTGTTCCTTCCTCTAAGTTTCCCCAGCATCCTTATCATACTTCAGGTCTCAACAGGCCACACAGTTGTTGGTTTTCTAGTGTCATGTTTGCTTCTCACATCAGAACTAGTGATTCTCAATAGCAGTCCATCCTAGTTTGTCTCCCTAGTAACAGATAAGAGTAAGCTGATGATGATGATGATGATGATGATGATGATGGAGAGGGACAGAGGAGGAGCAGGAAGAATGGCAAACATTTACGGAGTATTTACTGTTTACAAAGCATTTCACAACAGCCTACTAGACAGGTTCTATTACTAATACTCTCATCATTTTACTGATGAGGGAACTGGGACTCCATGTTACCCAAGGTCACAAAGTTGTCAGCCTTCAAAGCCCATGCCAACCTCCTGAACGGATGAGTGAATGACATACTTTGAACACAAAAGTAACTGCAGTACAAAGAAGCAGTGGATTTGGAGGAAGACGTCCTGGCTTATAATCCTGGCTCTTTCACTTACTGGGTAGGACACCACAGCTGATTCATAATCTCTTTGGCCCTCATTTTCTTTATCTACAAAGTGAATGGGGATAATAAAACCTATCTTGTAATTCTGATGTGAAGAGCAAATACTAGTGAAAGCTCTTGGTAAATTGTAAAGCACTCTACAATGATCAGTCAACTGGGTCAAAAGTGAGCCCTTTATAAAGACCCACAATTAGTACCACAAGACTTCTGACACTAGGCAGAATGGAGCAAAAGGGCACGGCTGATGGCAGCTGGGAGTGTCATGCACAGGAGCCTCAGAGCACACAACCAACACGCAGAAGCTTCTTGCGTGAAGCTGCCCTTCTTTCCAGCACTCGATCGACACCACTCAAGTTTCAATTCCAGCCTCACAAAAAATCTGGTCTTAGCCAGAATAACTGAGTTTAACAACTAAAGGAAAGTACCAAACCCAAATTGGCTTCATCTGCTAAAATGCTTCTAAGATGTCTGGGTCGGGGAGAGCGGAAGGTGAGGGGGGTGTTTTAATTTCCAGGGGCTGATAGAATGATCTAAATTCTACTAGAATTTAGTGGAATTTAAATGAATTAATATATGTTAAAGTACCCAGCACCGTGGCAGAACACAGATGACCAAAAATGTTTCCCTCCTTCCTTTTAATGACCATTAGGAAATAAAGCTTTGAGATGTCAGCATAATCCGTCTCCTGGGGAGAAAGCTTGCTGCCACAGTTAACGGCTTTACTCAGAAACGAACAGCTCTCCATCCCCAAACCCAGGCATCATTTCCAGTCTCCGTGGTACTCGGATTTCAGAGGCAAAAGGCTTGGCCCGTCTTCTCACTAGGAAACTGTGCAGCAGATAGCATGACCTCTCTTGGCTGGTTTCAGACTGACAGTACCCAAGCCCAAACATAAATTACTGCCTCCAACAGGAAGTCATTTACTGATAGGGGCCTCTTGGAGTAAACAGTGTGAAAATAGGAATGGCTCTGTTGTCTTCCACCATTTATACACAGAACATATGCACAGCTGAAATGTGGAGGTCATTATGCCAAGTTCCACTTAAGTATTAAAAAAAAAAAAAAAAAAGACTGTAAAGAAGTCCGGAGAAGATGAGAAACAGAGCAGAGCATTTCCTCCAGCACATTAAAAACTACTTGTCTTGATCTTGTTTCTTTCCAATGAAAAGATGTATCAGCCAAAGATGACTTTCAGATTGGTGCTTCAAATACCTTGATCCTTTCAACTTGACAACATTCTCCCTTACCAAACTCCCTCTTAAGGATGTATTATCACACCCACAGGAGAAAACTCCCGAATTTCAGTAAAAAAAAAAGGTATGTTAGACTATGTGGAAGATGTAGGGTAAAGCTATTCTTTTTAAGAAAACATCCACTTTCTACCTGCAAAGGAAAGCAAATCAGCTATACAGATGTGATACCAAGGTCTTTGATGCCTTATCACATTGTGGCATATCATTTGATTGTTCTCTAAGATGGCAGCTTAAAACCATGTCAGAAGACTAGCTGTAAATGTCTCTATGGCAAAGCGGGGGTAATTTGCAACTGAGGTATCACTGTTTAAAAAAATAAATTTTAACTGAAAAATAATTGGCTTCTCTCTCCATCTCTAAAAAGGGACCTAGCTCAATAAAAGAATGCCTATTATTCTTCAAGAAAGGAACTGCTGCCTTTCATTAAGATGCCATGAATGCTTTTCCTGTTGGCCACAACACTGTCAAGGGCGGCACATTCTTGGCAGACCCTGCAGCATAAAGAGGGCAGCCCCTCCTCTGCAAGAAACAGCCCCCAGACATCTCCAGAGTGCACGCTCCACTCCCCCCATGCCGCTGGGCACACACTGAGCACACACAAAGTTCCTGCAAATTTTTCCAAGTGCCAATTGAGCCTCCAAGTGCACATTCACTGTGCGGGCTGAAAGCAGGGCTGTAGGTGACAAAGGGAACACGGCTCCTATTCTTTGGAGTCTTATTCAGTACACTGGGTTAGAGAGGCTCCAGACTGTGCAGGGCTCTCTGCTTCAGAAGCCTGCACCCGGGTGGCCTGGCTGGGAGCTGGCCACGGGTCCAGCAGGAGGGTTCCATACAATGGGTCCACGTCACGCGGACACCCTGACAGCCACACACTTTTCTCTCCAGTCTAACCCAACCCTGTCTACAAAACGCTCTTGTGAATACAGCTTCCATCTTTTGCGGACAATGTATCTTCTTTCCCCCACTTTTTCACTCCAAAATGCCTAGGCAGAAACCCAGGAGAAGTAGCAGGCGGGGGCAGAAGCATCACCATTTCCTATAAGAAACTTAGGAAAACAAGTGACATGGTTCAGCTTTTCACAACATTTGTATAGTATTTACAAGGTAGACCAGTGGGGCTTAAAATGTATGCTGCCAAGAAAACGTTAAAGCCACAAAAAGTACGACTCCTTAAGACTGCAGAATCTTTAAACCAGAAATTTACAATGGGTTTTTCTTGGCAAGGAGAGCCTCAAAGGAATAATGGTGAAATTGTACTTACTCTGAGGATGTAAATGGAAATACCACACTTGCTGGCACAGCCCAAAGTCTCAATTGCCTGGGCTCAATTGCCATTTTCATAAATGCAGTCCCTGTTGAACCACAAGCAGGACTGTGAACCGCCCCCAGCCCAGCTGCTGACTTCTCCCTTTTTCTGTTTACCAAAATCCCTACGTGCCCATGGAGCTGCGGCGGTTGACACCCTGCATTTCAGTAGTTTCTAAGTCTGATGATTAAAAGAAAGAAGGCCTGGACATTTATGAAGGCCTAACATATGTTAAGCATAGGGCTAGGTGCTTTAAATGTACTCACAGCTACTTACAGGTTACGTGAGAACTACATACCAAGGTCAACCTTTTTTAGACACTACCCTTATCCATGTAACATGCCTCCACAACTGGAAAGTAGGATGTCTAGGAATTAACAATTAGAAAGCTCTAATCTGCTCATCTGACACAATGCCAGGCACTTTACTAACATTATCTGACTTACTCTTCAAAACAATCCCATGTGGTAGGCATAATCTCGTTTATCTAGTAGGGAAAAGTTAAATAATTTTCCCAAAGTAAAACATCTACCAACTGGAGAAAGATGAGCAAATCCAGCCTGACCTGACATCTGACGCCAGAGCCCGTCATTGTAAACCACTCTCTCCCTCCGAGTCTCCTAGACTCAATGGCCAATGCTTACGCTTCCAATAATGATGTCCTAAGTGCCTGCCATATGCCAAGGCATTGTTCTAGCACCAGAGACACAGGTGGACAGGACCTCCCCAAAGAGGTGACACATAGCAGAGGTGAATGAAGTGAGGGCATGAACCGCATGTACCTCTGGGGACAGAATGCTCCAAGCTAAGAGAACAGTAATGGAAGGGCTGTGACATTGAGAATGCTTGGCTTGGCTTAAGAACAGCAAACAAGCTCAAGAGTCAGAGAGCATTAATGGAGGGGATGGCAGGAGACGAGATGGAAGGTTCCAGATCATGCAGTATCACGTAGGCCATGGTAACCACAGTTTCTGAATTGCATTCTTAGTGAAATGGGAGACTAGCTAGAGGACTCCGAACTGGGGAGTGATATGATCTCAAGTACATTTTAGAAGGGCCACTCTGGCTGCTTGAAGAACACTCTGCAAGGAGGCAAAAGTAGGAGCAGAGATAGCTGGGAGGCACTGGGGCATTGCAGGTGAAAGACGACAGTGGCTCAGCCTAGGGAGGGTGGCAATGGAGATGATGAGAAGTAGCTGGGCTCTGTTCAGTCTGGTTTTAGCCCTAAGTGACTGACAAAATCATTCCTACTCTACCCTCAAAAGAACCTGGATCCAGAAGCCTAGAGTTAAAAAGAGACAAGCAAACGTTCAAATGGGGATCAGTAAATGAAATCTAGTTGAAAGCTATAGCCCAGAGAGATAGACTCACCGAGGGCTTCCCTGAGCCAACAGAGATCCTGCCCTTAGAAGTACATGAAATGTTTGGACAAAGCGTGGCAGACAAATTTCACAGCACCACCTTCCAGGTGATCCTCTCTGCCCTGCAGGTATTCTTGGCAACCCTAATGCCCAAATTTATCATGCAATGCGATCCATATAGCATCGGGTCTGGCAAAAGCTGCAAGAACCCATGTACCTGTGCTGGATGAAAAATGTAGCCCCCTTCTCCTACCTTGTCAAGTACAAGAAGTGTTTTTAAGCATAGTATCACTTTTCTTTGCTAGTGTGTTCTGGTTTGGGGTTTGCTTTTTTTGTTGTTGTTGTTGTTGTTTTTCTTCCAGAAAGACCTTAATTATCATGCTGGAGAGTTGGGGAAAGACGGCTTTTATGTGGTTTTATCTCCCAAACACAGTATTGTCATGGGTTTATTTATTTGTGTTTTTACAGTAACACGATGCTCTCCTCTAATTGAGACTATTATGGAGAGGGCTGGCATGTGTTTTCCACAAGATTAAAGGCAATTTCTGTTTTCAAAGCCAGAACTGCTTCTTGGAAAACTCCTTTCCTATGCTAAACTAAATCCACTAAGCCAAAATTCTACGTTCACCTGGTCTGCATTATACCATTGCAAACAGGACCAGGAGAGACAATTTCATTCATGCATTGATTCAAGCAGTATTTACTAAACCCCTACTGCACCAGGCACTGTGGGGGTGGGAAAATATAGCACAAAATAAAACAACAATCTTTGCCCTCCAGGGGCTCTGAATCCAGAGGGGAAAACACATAGAAATGACTATGCTACAAGGCAGACTGTGATAAGAGCTATAATAGAAGTAAAACAACATGCATTGGGAGAACAGGGAATGAAGGACTGATCCCACCTGGCAGGGAGGGGTGGTTTTGGGAAAAGCTATAACATGAATTGGACCTTCAAGTCCCCTGGGCCTGGGAAAGGTATTAAGATAGCAGGCCCAGCAGGGCCCCAGGCACATGCCAAAGAAGAGGTAAGGCTGTGAGCAACTGAAAAACCACCTGAAGGGCTTTGAGTCTGGAGGATAAGGGTAGGGGCAGCTTAGAGGTAATGGGGTAGAAATAAGATTAAAAAGCGGAAGACTTAGAGCCAGTCTGTGGCGGCCCCTCCTTGACTGAAGACTTTGTGTTTGGATATTCCGGGGACACTAGGGAACCATTTCAGGTGCCCAAATAAAAAACAAAGGGCTGTCACAGGTCGGTCACAAACCAGGCACATGCTAGGTATCCTCAGGTGCTTCTTCCACCTCACAGTGATGCAAGAGGGTGGCCACATGAGCCCCGGATCACAGCTGGGAATGCTGAGGGTTAGGTTAAATTTTAATCTGTTCTACATTTCAATCTATTCTTCCCAAATCCATGAGTCCATGCTTAAGTATTCTTCCCACAAGGCCCTTCAAATTGCTTTTATAAAGGTAACCCAGCAGTGTGGAGAGTAGTGTGGACTAAAATCACTGGCCAGAGAACTACTGAGAAAGTTGAGCTCTTCTCAGAGATGCAGAAGGCACCAGGGAAAGATGAGAGATGCTTCCAGGATGTGCAACTCTAACATGTGAGCCACCTCCATCTCTAGGGGCCTGTATGTGTGCTTCGGCATCAGTTATATGTAAGAGTAACAATCGTGCTTTAAAAGATGTTTCTTTAACATGCTGTGAATTATAGGACAGTGTAATATTGTCAGCTTCACAGTACGCTGTCTAGTCCTCCAAAAGTTCTGAAAAGGTTACCTTAGCTAACTCTAATGACAAACGCATTGTACAAATGAACTAACAGAGACTCAGGAAACAGTGACTTACCCATGGTCAGTCTGTCAGTTTCTTCTGAACCCCACACCACTGCCACCCCTCCAAAGAAGGATGCTATCATGTTCTAATGGAAGGAAGATCCCATGCCAACACATAACCCTTTTTTAATGTAATCCCCTACTCGTCTTCTCTCAAAACTCTTCTCTATCTTCACCAATGCCACTCCCACCACAATTCAGACTGAGTGACCGCTTCCTGTGATTAGTCCTCGCAAAGAAACGGGGGCCCAAGGAGGAAAGAATCTCTCAGTTTAACAGCTACTATGTGTGAGGGCTTTCCACACATCATTAATAACTTCAACAGTAACCACTATTCAGTCTTAATTATGGGCCAGGCACTGCACTATGGACAGTGCCCTTAGACACTCTCGTGGCACCAAAGAGAGCGCATACTGGGGGCATGTGGAGTGGGGAGTGTCCGAAGCAGCAGCGGTGGGGAAGCAGACTCAGGCAGGAGTCAGATTATGATTCTACCTCTTCAGTCACGCTAGGGAGTGTGGGCTTTATCTGGATGCTGATCATCAACCTGAGCATTTTTTAAGTAGGTCAGTGACCTGATCAAGTTTGTGTATTTTAGGAAAATCCACTCTGGTTTCAATGTACAGAATTAATTTTATTGGGGCAGGGGCAAGCCAGAAGACATACAGAGGGGTTGGGAGGCTTTGCATTACTCTTAAGAAATAGCTGATGAGGGCAGTGTGAATTAGGGTGCCTCCTAGGTGTTCAATAAATATTTGTTAATTGCAGTATTGAATGGTTACAAGCAGAACAATCTGTTGCACCTATTGGGGCATGTCAGCTCCATCATATGGCTGTTCCAGTGTGTGATCACAGACTCTGGGTGCAATGTTCTCTCACACTGGAAAGGCCTCTCTCATAGGAAGTGTTGTGTTACTTCTTCTCTGGGGTTTTGATCCCCTACTGTATGCTTCTGCTAACTGAGGAATTTCTGAGGAAATGTGAGAGCCAGGTTCTGAGCATCTGTACTTATCTGCCTACCCTCACTAGGGGGGGCAGGGAGGGAAGTGGATGGGCAGCTGGTACACAGATCTGAAGAGGAGTTATGTATCTCCATGACATGCATCCTCCACTCTGAAATAACCACCTACATTCCCTGCAGTCAAGAATTCAGAGGATTAAGAGGTAATGCTGATGGGAAGGCAAGAGAATGCTGGCTATGATGGAGAAGGGGAAGGGGGCCTGATTGCCCAGCAAGAGCCTTTAACATTCAAGAAGGAGTGATGTCCAAGCTAGAGGGGCTCCAGAGCCACCTAACTGTTCTTTACAAACCCATGGTCTACACCCCTCATCTCTCCTAACAGAAAGCATGCAGCTGCAGAAACCAATAAGCCAAACAGGATCATTAAACATTGCCCAATGCACCCTGGATCTTGAGACAAAAAACTCAGGGATATCCTTTTGCCTTGCCCTGCCAGTCATATACTTAATTTCTTCCTGTGAGCTTAAGGTCCCGTTTGGGATATAGATATATATAACTGAGGGGAGCTGCTATAACTCCACAGGCTAAATCAGAGTGGGCTCATGTGGCCAGATGAGCAACAAAAGAGGCCTATCCAGATAAAGTGAAATCAAAGAAAATCGTTTGCTATATTATCTAGTTAGCACCTGATTTAGTGCCTAAGCATAAACCTTGAACTTTTTTTTTTAAGATTTTATTTATTTATTTGACAGAGAGAGACACAGCGAGAGAGGGAACACAAGCAGGGGGAGTGGGAGAGGGAGAAGCAGGCTTCCCGCTAAGCAGGGAGCCCGATGCGGGGCTGGAGCCCGATGCGGGGCTCAATCCCAGAACCCCGGGATCATGACCCGAGCCAAAGGCAGACGCCTAACGACTGAGCCACCCAGGCGCCCCAACCTTAAATATTTAGAACACTAAATATGTGAAAAACAGTTCTGGCTTCTTAAATAAACCAGGAAAGTACATTATAGTATTCATTTACTTCCAGATTGAATCATTCAACAAATATCACCTGAACACCCAGTGATTCTCTATTTTAAGTGTGCATAGACATCATCTGGGCAAATGTGTTAAAAACGCAAATTAGTACACCGAGAGAGTCTGACATAGTAGGTGTGGAGTCAGGCCTAATACGGTGATTAAAATATGTCCACAAATCCTTTATTACTCCGCCCTTCCAAGGGGGAGCCTAATTCTACTCCCCTTGAGTAAGGCTGTTCTTAGTGACTCACTCCTGATTAATAGAATGTGGCAGACGTGACAGTTATGCCTTGCAAGATTAGGTCATTTGTCTCTCTTTTGAATCATTCACTCCAGGGAAACCAGATGTCATGTCAAGAAGTCACTTTGGAGAGGCCCATGTGGTGAGTAACCAAGGACTCCTGCCAAAAGCCAAGTGAGTGTGCCATCTCGGAAGTGGACTCTACAGCCCCAGTCAGCCATTCAGATGACAGGAGGCCCAGCCCACTCCCTCCCCCTTACCGCAATCTCATGAAAGAACCTGAGCAAGAACCTCCCAGGAGTTCCCAACCCACACAAATCATGAGATAGTCAAATGTTTGCTGTTTTAAGCGGATAGATTTGAGGGTAATTTGTTATAGAGCCATATATAAGTAATTATACCTAGAAATCAACATTTCAAATCTCAATCCTGGTGATTTACAATAAAAAATAAATACCCATAGTGACAAAACCCAGATGTTTCCAATTTCATGTGATCTTTGTTAAAAGGAGGAAAACAACTAAAAATAAAATTAGACTGTGTTCATGTCATTCGAGGTCATTAGACTTAGGACTCACTTCATTTCCATAGTACCGCTCTGCAACCACTACCACATTTAAGCTTTACAGAAACAGCAGAGTCCATGAAACTAAACATTATGAGAGCAAGTTGGTCCACCAATTGCTATAAATATTTTAAATGGCCAGCTAAAATTTACACTCAGTAGTATAATAATATTGCATGGTAGGGGCACCTGGGTGGCTCAGGCAGTTAAGCGTCTGCCTTCGGCTCAGGTCATGATCTCAGGGTCCTGGGATCAAGCCCTGCATCAGGCTCCCTGCTCAGTGGGGAGTTGGCTTCTCCCTCTCTGCTCCTCCCCTCGTGCTCTCTCTCTCCCCCCTTCAAATAAATAAATAAAACCTTTAAAAAATATATTGCGCGGGCACCTGGGTGGCTCAATCGTTAAGCATCTGCCTTCGGCTCAGGTCACGATCCCAGGGTCCTGGGATCGAGCCCCGCATCGGGCTCCCTGCTCCGCGGGAAGCCTGCTTCTCCCTCTCCCACTCCCCCTGCTTGTGTTCCTGCTCTGGCGCTCTCTCTCTAATAAATAAATAAAATCTTTAAAAAAAAATTGCATGATAAATATTTCCCGATTTTTAAATGCAAGATTTAATTTTACATTCAGTATATTACACAATAAATATTTCTTGATTTTAAATGCAAAATTTAATTTTAAATGTAAAATTTCCAGATTCTAAGTGCAATTAAGAATAGTTCTTTAAAGAGGAACAGAGATTTCTCTTCCTGGGACCAAATATGATGAAGGGTCAGATAAACAAGCACATTTATTGTAATAAACAACTAACCTATGATAATTCTTTAACTTATAAGCACAAGGAAGCAAAGGCCTATGGATGAGTACAGGAAGATAGGATATTTACAGGCAAGGGCTCTGGAAGGAAAATGCTTGGTTTAAATCCCATTTAATAGCTGTGTGACCTTGGGCAGATTGCTTAACCACTATCTCTGTGCCTGAGTTCCTTGAATGATAAAATGAAGATAACAAACCTAGCTCTTAAGAATGTGTAAGGAGGGGTCGCCTGGGTGGCTCAGTCCTTAGGCGTCTGCCTTCGGCTGGGGTCATGATCTCAGGGTCCTGGGATAGAGCCCCACATCGGGCTCCCTGCTCAGCAGGAAGCCTGCTTCTCCCTCTCCCACTCCCCCTGCTTGTGTTCCCTCTTGCTCTGTCTCTCCCTGTCCAATAAATAAATAAAATCTTAAAAAAAAAAAGAATGTCTAAGGAATTATGATTCAACACATGTAAAGCCCTTACAACAAGACCTCATACATGGAAGTACTCAATAAATATAAACCATTATTACATTTTCAATATCATCTCCTAAACCTTTGAATGGATATCCTAAAAAGAAGCAAAATTTTGAATTTTGTCCTTTCTTCTGTGGCTCTGAAGCTGGTAAAAGAAGACCTTGGTGGGATTCAGTCAGGAAAAAGAAAAGTATTTGTCCCTGCTGCTGAAATGCCATCATCCAATATTAACTTAGTGCTCAATGGGGGCATCACATCTACATTTCCTTTAGTGGCTCTTGGAAATAAAAGTTGGCTCTTCTTCCTATGCTCATCTCAAGAGGAAAGAGTTCATTGCTACTGCAATTTTTAGGATGACTCCCAACCTGACATGAACTGATCTAGGTTGTTTGGATCCTTCTTTACATAGGTTTACAAAAACCTCCCAAAAGAATTTCCATTTTCTCTGTGTCTTTTTCATAGCCTTGCCCCCCCCCATATGTTCTAGTCCACACACTGTCTGGTATTCTCTTACAGCTGCACTGGAGTCTTGCACCACCCTACTGTGATCATTTGCCTCACTAACTTTCTCTCCTCATCGGAATTTTTTTTTTCTTCTGAGCAATAAATACAAGAGAAGTCTGCTTTTTCAGGTATTTTCCCACTTGTTCTGATTATCCCCCACTAGAGCAGTCTGTCTAAAGTAAAAACAGTTTTCTAGGCAGGGGGCAGAGGTGAAATATGATCTCAAAAATGCCAACACTGAGCAAAACACTTGCACAAACATAAAGTTGTTGAGTTTTAAAGTTTTGCTACCTAACCTCACCATATCTGTAGATTTATCTACCTGTTACCACAGCTGCTACGTAAGTCTCCACAAGGCCCTGGGCTGAGGCTGTAAACACTGCACATCGGGGCACTGTCAATGCCCATCCTGACATCAGCCTTCTGCATCTGACAATCAACTGCACCAAGAAAGAATTCAAGGGAGATATTACTGTCCTCCTTCATAGAAAAATTAAAATATCAACTGCAGCAAGCTCCAGAGACTAAACAGAAAGCAACTCCTTTCCATGCAGATTCTTCAACTTGAGCGTGCATCAGAATCTTGGGAAGGCTTACAAAGACAAAGACTGTGGCTTCCCCCCCACCCCACCCCCAAAGGTTTCTGATCCAGGAAGTCAAGATGGGGCCTTAAAATTTGCATTTCAAACAAGTTCCCAGGTGAAGCTGACACTGTTGGGCTAAGGGCCACACTTTGAGAACCATGAATCCAATGTGGAAACAATTTGAGAAGTGAGAAATGTGATGACAAAGTCTGCACAGTTATTTTTTTTTTTAAGATTTTATTTGAGAGAGAGTGAGAGCAAGCTAGAGAGGGCGAGCAGGGGGAGGAGGAAAGGGAGAAGCCGACCTCCCGCCAAGTAGGGAGCCCAAGGCAGAGCTCAATCCCAGGACCCCAAGATCACAACCCGAGCCAAAGGTAGACGCCCAACCAACTGAGCCACCCAGGTGCCCCGATCTGCACAATTCTTGACAACAATCCGGGTCTGTTACTAGCCATGTAATTGCGAGCCCATGATCCTATATTGTGGCTCACAACGGGATAAAACTAATAGATCAGGAGAATGATAAAGCAAAGTCTGGGTTAATAAGTTTGTATGATTTTACTCTTCGTTAAAGACATTATAGAATTAATAATCATAGCAACTCTTTAGTGACTCTAGGAAAGTAGGAACAAAGGTGACACTCCAAATCCACCCTATACTCAGTATTCCAGAGCCACAAATGGAAGCAAGTGAGGTGATTCTCTGACATGCTATAGAAGCCAATAATGAGCTCCAATTCAACATCGAGGGTATGGGAAGTTTCACACAACGAGGACTGAAAGCCCAGACTCCCTGTGGGGGACACCTGCAACACCACCGTAGTTTGTGAAAATCCAACTAAACTACAGGGTTGTATGTGCTAAGGTTTCCACTCCATACATCTTCAACAGTCCTGACTTCTCACCCCCTATTTTCCTGTTTAGTATGATATCACTGGAAAACCAAATTTAAAGACCTCTGAAAAATGTTAACAAGTCCCAAAGAGAAGAGTATGTGCCATTGTGTTAGCATCCTCCCCAGGAACACCTGTGAACTGTTGAGTTTAATTAGCTTACAGCTGGTACTGACTGTGCCTGGGAAGACAGGGGTTTGTTTTTTTGATTAGAAGTCTTTACGTTGTATTTTCTGTAACTATAAAAAACTACCGGGACTTTTACTTGGTCGGCAAAGGAAAGAGACATGGACCAGGACGGGAAATGTTTCCAGAAAAGCAAAGTCATGATAAGCAGGCAAACCCAGTAAGTGTTGGTATACTGGTGGGTTTCGTGGATGGCTCCCTTCCAGTCACATGCACAATCCCCAGAGGGTAACCACATGTGACAAGTGGCAGCATTTATTCAAGTGTTTATCCCCAACTGGTGCCATTCAGAGTAGACTGCCAAACAGAAAACAGTGCACAGTACATCCGCAGCTTCAATGATAGGACAGTATTCTAAGCAAAGCAATTCCTAAAGAGAGTCATGAAATGTAGCCATTTATAATTCTGCTGAGACACAGATCTGATTATTGCCTGTTGTAGGAGGAGCTAGAAACTGCCCGGTCCAGCTCCCACAGCTGAACTTGGCTTTGTCATTCGCTTTTATTAGGCATACAATAATTGTCTTGGAGTGAGCAACTATTTCTGAGTGACCAGAAATGACCATCGAGAAAGAAAATGTCAATGAAATCTGAAAGGGCCATTAATTTACAATGTTTATGTCATGTACAGTCAACGAATGATTCTCTGAAGAACGGCCAATCTCCAGAAAACCAGTCTACAAAGATCCTTGCATTGGAATTCACAAAAAGGATTTACCCCTAAGTAATTACACTGTTTCCCTTGGGCCCTCCAAGCAGCATACTCAGGCCAAGTCCTAAGGCGAGCAGAACCCCAGATACAGACTGTAATCCAGAAAAAGAGAACACCGGAAAAATAAGATGTCGGCTCATTCACCCAAAAGAGACAAGCACTTTGACCAACAGCAATCAGTGATGTATATGCTGTAGCACACCCACTATAAGCCTGCACTGTAAGGTTCAGAAAGAAAATGCAAGTTCCTCTCTAGTTGAGAGATAAGACAGCTGCACAAAATAAGCAATAATATAAGATAAAATTTCATTAAGTAAAGTCAGTGTTACAGGAGAACAGATAAGGAAGCTATCAAGGGGAAGAGAAGTAGACAGAAAAGCCCTTCCATAATCAGCAAAATAAGTTATCAGGTCCCCATGCAGGGGACAGGGTGATAGGACCTTTATAAACTAAACAAGAAATACACCCTGCCCTCAAGGAATACAAGCTCTGAGAGAGGTGGTTCCACCACAGACTAGAGTTTAGAGGGTAAGTACAGATAACACAGCACAAATCCTGACCCACAAAAGGGAAAAGAAAGGTTTCCATATGGCCTTTTCCATCAAACTAACTTTGTAAGAAGAAATAAATGCAATACCCTTACATAAGTATTCAGGCTGAGGATTTAGCCAGAGCAAATGTCCAAAGACAGGAAACATTTACAGATTTTTAACACAACAGGACACTTTGATCCTAACCTGCTGGGCTGGTTCATACAATAAACATGAAGGATCATGAACAGATTCCAAAGAGCCAAGCACACCTCAGAGCTCCCAGAAACCCACCCTGCTCACTTCCTCACCCCACGTCGGTCGGTTATTCAAGTGTTGTCTTCCCAGGGACTTCTTTCCTGGGCACTGAATCTGTAATTGTGCCCCCCACCACCCCTAACACACACACTGCAGCACTTTCTGTGTCCCTTACCCCACCCCCTTCATTCTCCTCCATGGCATTCACCAGCTTCTCAAGTCTAGATGCTTTACTTATCTGCTTTACTGACAGTCTCCACTAGCAGAATGCATGTTCCCTTTGGTCAGATGTTGTGTTTTGTTCACTGTGGATCCTGAGCATCTAGAACAGTGCTTGGCACATATCATACAAAACAAACCGTTAAGTGAGTGAATAACTGAATCCATGTTTGAACTGATATCTGTGGGTTTTTTCAGACTATATATGCCATAGTAAACAATTTGTTTTTTATCTGATACATTTTATAGTATATAAATAAGTCCATCAAGGCATTTCGTTTTATTCACAGAGAATTTTGCCCAGCACTAGGCATCAAAAGGCACATAAAAGCTTTTGCTCCTAAGTTCCATTTCTGTTGTTTATTTTTAATCATTCGTTCTCATAGAACCCAGCAGTTAACCCTAACAATGTTAACTACCACCACTGGAATTGGCAAGTACATCCTTGCCAATCACCCCATTAACTGGCATATATTGTTTTATTACTTTATTCAGTCAAGAAATGTTTACTGATGACCTACCATGCCCCCACACCTATGCTTAGTGATGAGGAAACAGCGGTAAGCAAGAAGACTAGAATCCTTGCCCTGGTAAATCAGACAATCTGGGGGGATAACAATAAGTAAGGACCAAAAACGAAGATAAAAGTTACTCTAGAGAAGTGGGGAGACCATGGAAGCATGCAGCAGGGATATCCATCCTATTTTAGGAAGAGTGAAAGACGTTGTCATTTTTACAAATTTATCTACAAGATAAGTACGAATTGGCCAAGTAAAAAGGGGAAGGGGTTGGAAGTACTCCAAATAGATGAAACATAAACAAATGATAAGGCTCTGAGAAACAAAAACACAGCTCTCCAGGAACAGTGGCTAGAGAAGTGGCCAGGGATGCCCATTAGGTGGGGCCTCCTGAATCACAATACCTCAATCAATTCACAACCAGAGCTTCTATGCCCCAAGGCCTTTGCTAGCTGCTGGAGGGGAGAGCAGAGATGAATCAAACTCTGCCAGAATTCCTGACCTTTGGGACACTCACTGCCAGAAAGACTGAAAGACTGAATTAATGCTGGTGGGGAAGTGAGCATTTAAAAAAAAAAAATCTGGAGGCCACAGGAGCACTTTTGCCCACAACTGCAACTGAATATTTCAGTATCCCAGGGGAAATGGAAGGGGGACATGGAAGGCATAGGGAACTAAAAGGAGAAAGGTATGATGATAGGGCAACACAAGGTTTAAAAAGCACCCTAGAGAGAAAGGCAAATCGTAAGGTGAAAAGAGCCCAAATTATGCCCCATGCTTGGGGAAAAATCAACTAGGATATCATCTGTCTCATATGTACACCGAATGAAGGGGTGAATCCCACGTTCTCTGATGGTCCCCTCGGTACTGACACGCCAATTTTATGAAGCACTGATGAAGAGATGCTCCGTGTGCAGCAAAGATGGATAGCATGTGCCATACCTCACAAATTTGAAATAGGGCGACCAAATCTAGAAAATGCCTATCATGCAGGCATTGAGCCCATCACTAGAATCATAAAACATTAGACCTGCAATAGCTTCAGGGCCCCCACATCTCACAGATAGGGAAAACGGCTCCAAGTGAAGACTGGTTCTGACCAAAGAGCCCCAGGCGGCCGGTGGCAAAGCCAAGTCTCCTGATCCCCAGAGCACAGCCCTGCCACAAATACCCGTCTCCTTCCTTTCTAAAAGATTCTTTTTAAGATGCCAGAGGCCTAGCTTTTTGAAGATAAAAAATAAGGTCCATTCATTGTTCTCAAATATGATTTATGTTTGTAACCTTTAGAAAGAGAAAAAAAAATGTTCTGGGATTTGTTTTGCCTCCTTCTGTTTCTTTTTTTAAAATTTGAGGAACTGGTGAAGACATAACCTTACAGCATAGGAAAGAAAATTTAAGAGCTTCTTAAATAAGGAAGCCTAGGAGCGATCACACTGTGATTATCAGTGAGGCTGCCAAGAGCCCATTTGAGAGCTGAGGTCTTCTGGAACACCACAAATCCCCAGCTGCCTCAAAGTGCAGGCACTTCCTTTATCTCTGCAAGACTCTGGAGACAGGCAAGGTCAGTCTTCCTTCCTGCTTAGGCTGCATATCTAAAACTCTCTTTTAGAGTGAATTTAAAAGGGCAAAAAAGAAAAGTGAGAGCTTCCCATCTGTGCTGAGGGAACCACTGTCTTCTTACCAGCTCAGGAATGCTGAGTGGGCACATGGTAGTCCACGGTCAGATTCAGGATCTGTACCTAATCTCTGCCAGAGAGCAGCTCCTTAGATCTGTGGAGTCTGACCCCATCCCTTGCAGGAGGGGGTGAAGGTGGGGGTGTTGCTAACTTGTACGAAGTCCCTAAGATGATTCTCATGCATATGGCATTTTCAGAACCACTGATTTCCAGACAAGAAGCCAGGGGCACCTGGGCTCTGGGACATACTCCTCCCCACCTCCCACCTCCCCCCCCGCCCCCAACCATCCCGGGATCCCAGAATATCTTCCCTAAGAGGTTACACTGTGGAGGTGAAGTGGGAGAGCAGTAGCCCAAAACTCAAACTTAGCGATTCCCTCATTCAAAGTGGAGAGAGGGAGTAAAATGAAATAATACGCCCTGCACTAGGCAATTTGTACATATGATTCCACTGCACACGTCAAAAATTCTCCACCTTCAGATGCACTCTAATTAATTCAAAATTTCTAGGGCAATCTGGACTCGAGCTAGGCTAAAGCAAGTTTTATCTCAAACATATAGATTCTAATATCAGGCCAAATGAGAGCATATAGACATAATCACACATAATCAAAGAGAGGGAAAAAAATCAAATATACTATTAATGATTGATATTCCTAATTATACATGAAGGCCAATCTCCAGAAACGTTCTGCCAGGCAACACTTCATTATCCTTGCTCAAGTCACCACTGTATAACTATAAATAATGGAACTGCATTTCCTTCCAACTACCCTGCAAATCTGTCTGCACCATCCATCCCCACAATTGTTCAATTTAGTGAGGTTTGGCCATAAATGTTTTTCTTCTTCCACATCACACCACAAAAATGTCCAATTCTGGGAGAGACTACAGGACTGTGCAGACTCTTCCCTATTTTCAACTTCTGGTCTACTCCATCCATCTTCAGTCAGGTTACATCTTTTTACTGCATTGTCTACGCTGCTGAAGAAGAGATGTGAACAGGAATAGAAAAACTTAAGGTGTCATACTCCGGAATCTGGAAGACATCCACAGCGGCTGTTCTCAGCCCACCCACAGGAACCTTGAATGTTAATGTCTGAAGGGCCCTCTCAAAGTACTGTTGGAACATTTATAGCTCCATAAACTTACTGTTTAATCAAGGTAACTTTGTGCATGAACCCAAGCTCCGTACAGTAATTAGGTGGAGAGAAGAACAGGCAGGCATGCTTCAAGAGCTAATTGGGTCCTGTTTACAATGAGCCACCTAAGAGCATGGAACAGAAAAACCTAGTTCTGTGTCCTGGCACTAGCCCCTCTGCCCCCTATGACAGGCAAGGACACGTATGTAACAAGCTCCCCGTCTCATCAAGGATGGACGTAGAGACAGAGAGCACTAACTCACCAATATTTTTGGTGAAGCCAAGTAGAATCGACAAGATGGAATCGACAAGCGAAATCAAAAAAAATCTTGTCTTCAATTGCTAGTGTCTATTTCTGTTGCCACCACTCTCATTCATTTCCTTGTTACACTGTGCCTTCAACCATTAAAATAGCCTCCTAACTGTTGTAATACTGCAAATTATTTATTTTGCACAAAACAATAAAAATACCTTCCTGATGCACATCTTTCACTAAGACCAAAACCTGAGGGACTTCTACCGATCCTAAAATCTGGAATCAAGGCCCTCTGTGATCCGCCAAAACCTCCCTTTCCAACCTTTTTTCTCCCGATAAATTCTAAGATCACAAAACTGGAAGCCGATGGACCAAAATCATGTCACTTTATTTTCTTTGTAATGATTAATAACACAAGGATGACAGAAAAGCAGCAGACAACTTAGAACTTCCTGTGTCCAGGTCCTTCCTCAGCACATCACATATAGTAATCCCTTAATCATCACAAGTCTGTGAGGTTGTTACTATTACCACCCCCGTTTTACAGAAGAAAGAAAACAAGATTAAGCAAGTGGAGGGGTCACTATTTGAAGTCAGGTAGATTGGCTCCAGAATCCGTACTCTCAACTACTATATTGCACCATCTTTTCTAAAGGGATCGGTGAATGGCTGGGTGGATGAACAGGTGTATGGATGGATGGATGGATGAATACAGTAACGGATGGGTAGGTACACAGGTGGTACTATTTTATGAACTACTTTTAAGGTTTTTGTTTGTGAATACATAGCCTCCGCACCAGTAATGAAAACTAGCTCTCTCCTGAACTCTGCTGGTTTTTCTACCTGTAACAAGAGACAGGAAACCCTGATACTACATGGACCTCCCCTCAGGCCACTCAGCTGCACCTGCCCAAAGCACTTTTCAAAAGAGTCCTACATGACTGAGCAGCTTTACCTTTATTGTTAGTATCAAAATAGTGACATTAAAAAAAAAAACCAAACACAGGCACCAAACATACAAATGAAAGGTGCCTAATAAAGAAGAGAGGCTTTGAGGAAGAAAGAATAAATGAAGTATATGAACAGTGCATATTTATAGCACCTGCAAATTAACTTCCTGGAAACAGCAATAAGCAGATAAAGCACCAGTTCTCAGTGGAATCAGGCACAAAATGGATGCAGCTGCAAGAGCACAGAAAGATACGCACTTGGACTTGCAAACACCCGCCCCCGGTACAGCCAGCAGTCCTCCCACCACGGCGTCACAGGAGCGCAACCAAAAGATAAGAAGTATTGCCAAAGTCTTGCCTAACATCAATACCTTCCTGCCACTCTGACCCTACCTTACCTCTGGTGTTCTTTTACAGCAGAAAACTGCCAGGAACAGATGCCAAGAGAACATGGAAAGCATGGCACAAGCATGGAAAATCTAAGGCAAAGAGCCTTGCGGAGGTAAGCATCCTCCTGCTCTCTGCCCGGACTTACTAGCACCTTGGGAAAGCACAAGGTGCTCGGCGCCTCATTCCCCATCTTCTTATGAGGTGAGAAGGGGTTCTAAAGACAGTATAAAAACATGATGTCTCCCAATTCCATGGCACAATGTTTTAATCCAATCCTACCTAGTCAGGGTTAACTTCCCTCCCCACTCGCCCCAAGAGTCCTGTACCCCACTGAGTAGCATACCCCAACCAAAGCGTTCACTTTAGTGCCTCTAGGCCTTTGTTGATGCCCCCAGTGCCTTTCCTTCTCTGCCTACCCCCCTTCACAATGACAGCCTATTTGTCCTTCTGCATCAGTGGCTCTCACTCAGTCTTGGCCGCACAGGAAATGCCTGTAAAGAGCTTTAAAAAGTGCAGGTGCCTGTGTCCAAACCCCAGAAATTCTGATCTGATTGCTAAGTGGTATGGCCTGGATATTAGGATTTTTTAAAAATTCCCCCTATGTGGGGCACCTGGGTGGCTCAGTCAGTTAAATATCTGACTCATGACTTCGGCTCAGGTCATGATTTTGAGGTCCTGAGATGAAGCCCTACATCAGGCTCTGCATTCAGCAGGGAGTCGGACTGAGATTCTCTCTCTCTCCCTCTCTCTCTGCCCCTCCCCCCCACTCTCTATCGCTGTGTGCAAGCACTCTCTCTCAAATAAACAAAATCTGAAAGAAAAAAAAAATTCTCCCATGCAATTCTAAAGCACAGGCAAGAAGGAGAGCCACTGCCCTGGACCATCTCCCCAAAGAAGACGTTTGCCTAACTAGAATGTAACTATTTCTACCCATACATTCCTGTAAGCGCTCTTTGCTTTGACTTCACTTTTTGGAAGACCCTATCATATGTGCCAGTTTACAGCTAAATGTGCCTGACTACACCATTAGAATAACAGCCTCTTGGATGGAGGCTGGAAACTGTGTTTTTACTTATCTATGTCATTCCCCTTGGCACAACACTTTAGCCTCAGCAGCTACTCAATAAATGTTTGATGAATTTAATTGAATTGCTGTTTTTATCTGCTTTGCCAAAAACACGAATAGAGCTAGAATTTTCAATGAGTTTCTAGTGGAAATAGAAACTACTGAAGGTCCTGGAGAAGCCCAAGTTTACTGCTGGAGGTAGGCCACCTTTTCCCTAGCAGGCCTGAAGTGAAAACACCAGGTTTGGACCTTCCTCCTCTCTATATGCTATCCATAAGGGTGGGTAACGCTGCAAAGAAGCCCAGTCTTCCTTACATCCAGAGGAAATGGACTCAATCAAAGCAGGAATTTTTACCCAAGATACTGATCATGAAGGGCTTAACTAGGGGACTGAACAGCAGCCCATGTTTCAACAGAGTAAATTTCAACATAATCCAACCAGTGGAACAGCCCTGCTTCTGAAACTCAGAGCCCTAAGGTGGTGTAAGAATCTGTAAGAATTCCGGGGCGGGGGGGGGGGTTGTTACAAAATATAGATTCCTAGACCACAAATCCACCCACCCCATCTACTCACCCAAAGTACCTCCAGATACAGAGAGTTGAGGAAGCCCAGGAATACAGAGGTTCAGCAATCTCCCCCAGGTGATTCGAATGCTGGTAACTGACAGGCCACGCTTTTACCAACAAATGGTGGCCCAAAGCAGTTCGGGTAATCCAGTTCACAGTGTATCTTGGAGGAAAGCTTTGGGGAAGAAGGGATAATCTGTAGTGTTTGCATCAATAGAAATTATTTGGGGGGTAGGAGACAGTATAGGGACAGTATGTCTCTAAGGCAGTGTCTACTGTGATGTTTAAAAATGGTAACAAAAAGTGCGGGGCTCATGGAAGATAATCAGTAAATTAACTGACAACAATAATTATCCCCTTCACAACTTCCTTCTCTGATCATTTTATACCCAATGTTTCCTAGAAATCAAGTAGATGGAGAGATCTTTAGTCTTAAACCATGTTCCCCTCTAACTTCATGTTAAAGAAGAGCCCTGAGTCTACTCCCTACTCCTCATGCCCCAGGAATGCCTGCCAACTGCTACCACCTACACATTCCCCAACCTCCCACCCCAAAAAGGGCTCGGCCAAAATAAAGAAACAGCAGGTACATACCAGTTCTCAGGCAATGAATGGACCAGGTGCCTGTGGGAAACAAACCAGAGCTACATCTTCCAGGAACTCTGCCTTAGGTAAGGTAAAGAGTCATACCTCTGCAACTACGCTGCTTGTTGAAGGCCTGGAGAATTTCCCAGCCTATGTCAGTTAATTTCTAGAGAGAGAACCCGTAGTCACATCTAAGTATCTGGGAATTAAACCATGAAAAGACCCAAACATTTCTTTACCTTGGCAGCTTTTCTACAACCTCCCTTCTTGACTCTAGTCAATGAAGCAAACCAGCTCCTTCAAATTCAATACCATTCTCGTCACCTTCCCATTAAGAGAAAGCAATTCCCACATTTTAGCCATAAATTAGAAGCTTTCCATTTTGCAGACGTATGAAACGACGTGACCACACTCCACAAAGAGAGGCCAAATCTCCAACACCTAACTAAATACAGGGAGATGATTTGTGATACTTAAATATAATTACTGTGCTATATTCAGGTTTTTAATCTCATGTTTTTCAATTTCATTATGAAATTACAGCCCCAAACCTCTGGACACAATAGCAACATTGTCGCTGTAATCATTACCCGTGTTACTCGGAGGAACACACAGCTCTATTGGAGGTCACTCGCCAAGCACAGTAAGTGCAAGACTGCACAAAGGCATCTTGCTCCAGCTGATCCCATTCAGTCTAGAGAGCAGTTAAAGATTTAGGAGTCTGAGCAGATGACAAGATGTCAGCAATTTAGGGCCATTATTTTTAAAAAGCATGCTCACGGCTGAGTTATATAAATTGAAAGAGCATCAGAAATCATGAGGTCACCCTTCCATCTGAGTTAGCCCCAAGCAGATCTCTGCTGAACAGAATGGAAAAACTGGGGTGGGTTGAGATTCGTGGAGCCAAGGAGTCACCTGGACAGTTAGAAAATAAGAATCAAGCCCACAGAGGGAAGAATATAAGAATCAAGCCCAGAGAGGGAATCACTGTGTTTTAGTTATGTGAGGATGGAACCCAGCTGGTGCTCAAGATACAAGCAATACCAGGTGAGACTCAGCAGCACAGTGTGAAGAATTTAGGTTAGAAGAAAAAGGAAAGGTAAGTTTAGGGATATGGAAGCACCTTCACTACTGGACTTTACAGATGAAAGCATCATCTGGATCATGCAGTTCTAGAATGTTCTTAGTGGGACAAGTTGATACTATGCTCTAAGCAGCACTTAAATAGGACTGGTTATGTGCTGTTCTAAGCGCTTTATGAACAATCTCATTTAATCTTTAAAACAATCCTAAGAGTTGCACAAATAATCCAAGTATTATAATTTTTCAGGTGAGCAAACTGGGAAGAAGAGGTTACAGCCTGCCCAAGGCCATACACACCCAGAAGTGGCTCTTAACCAGACTACTATTACCATATGGTTCCTACTATATGCTTTCACTATGATTCAGTTCAATTCTCATTCATATTCTCTCCCTTTCACTGACACATTACCATTATCCCACATAATGTGTATTCAAAGACGCATAATTTGGAGTGTGATAAAATCCAGATTACATAAAACAATGATTCTCTGATGTTTCAACCCCTTGGGATATATTCAGTTCTTTTTCTTCAGTTCTTCAAAAATAAAATAATCCTATTAAACAAACCCACTGTCTAACCTACCAACTTTGCAAAGGGTCAGAGAGTTTGGATATTAAATCTAACAATGATGGGTGTTTTTAACTTCAAAAAAGAACTAGAGAATGCATACACATCTCCTTGTCTCACTAGTGAGATAGGGGGCATTCTCCCAAGACAACAGCCCATACAGGGCCAGAAAAAATTCTGAGCTCCAAGAGTGCTCTTGATGCACCCTTACACACATAACCTATGGCTTTGAAAAAAGTTTACTCCCTCCCTCACCTGACTTCCTATACTCTCCAACAGCCACGAGACGAGCTTGGCTAAGGTTGATGATCCTAAGCTGCTTCCCAATAAAAACTCTGGTTATGGTTCAAACACTCCTTCAGGACAAGAAAGGTATAGTGGTCCCAGCATCAATACAGGTTTCAGTGTTCCTAAGGGAATGTTAATGGCAACTACATGGGCTTCCTTAAATCAACAGCATGGAATAAGAATTCTCTACGAGGGGGGCGCCTGGGTGGCTCAGTTGGTTAAGCATCTGCCTTCAGCTCAGGTCATGATCCCGGAGTCCCAGGATCAAGCCCCGCATTGGGCTCCGTGCTCAGCAGGGAGCCTGCTTCTCCCTCTGCCCCTCACCCTGCTCATTCTCTCTCTCTCCCTCCCCATCTCTCTCACTCCCTCCTCTTCCCCCCCAAATAAATAAATAAAACCTTAAAAAAAAAAAAGCATTCTGGGAGTAACTATACCTTTGAGAAATGCAGCTGGGGGGATTAACATTAAGATGATCGAATGCTCTTGTTCTCTTAAGTAACCTTCATGATCAGTTTCACAGATATTGATGCCTGGGGCCCACATTCAGAGTTTCTTGATTTAATCAGTCTAGGACACAACCTGGGCACAGATATTTCTGTAAGTACTTCAAGTAATTCTAATATGCATCAAAGTTTGAAAACCACTGTTTTAATGGAAATTACCCACCTGTTTTTCAGTAAAAAGGTACATACATCACAAGAAAACTTGCAAAACTACACAGGCAAACTTGACATGCCTAGCTGCATGCACTCTGAGAAAATGGCCTTAAAGTTCTGGAACCCAAAAGAAAAGAATGTTCCAAAAAGGGAATGGCAAACCGTGTTGAATGCTGCAGAGGGATGAAGCAAGACTGGACTGGGAAGTGTGTATAAGATTAAGTAACGTGGAGGCCATTGGTGACTCTGTCAAGAGCACTTGCAGTGAATGCTTTGCTTGCAGTGGGCTGAGGATGAGGTGGGGGCCCCGGTCTTTGACATTGGCTCCTTCTCTCTCCGCGCTAGGTACACTGGGGAGGACTGCCCCAAGGCTGACTTCCCCACCACGGTGGGGCTGGTGGTGCGGAGGAGGCGGGCGGGCTGGAGTTGGAGGGGGAGAAAGAGAAGAAAGGGAAGATCTTCCATATCGATACCAACGTGTGCCTCGGGATGGAGCAGAGGTCGTGCTGCCCCCCCAAGAATGGCATGATTGAGGACTGGGAATGCTTCCGTGCCATCCTGGATCACACCTACAGTAAACACGTCAAGTCCGAGCCCAACCTGCACCCAGTACTCATGTCCGAGGCCCCGTGGAACACACAGGCCAATCAGGAGAAGCTGACAGAGCTGATGTTCGAGCAGTACAACATTCCTGCCTTCTTAATGCAAGACAGCTGTGCTCACCGCCTTTGCAAACAGACGCTCCACGGGCCTGGTGCTGGACAGTGGGGCCACCCACACCACAGCCATCCCAGTACATGACAGCTACGTCCTGCAGCAAAGCATTGTCAAGTCACCCCTGGCAGGAGATTTCATCTCTATGCAGTGCAGGGAGCTCTTCCAGGAAATGGCCATTGACATCATCCAATCTCACATGACTGCAGCCAAGGAACCCATACAAGAGGGTGCCCCTCCAAACTGGAAGAAGGAGAAGCTACCCCAGCCAGGTTTCCAAGTCCTGGCATAACTACATGTGCAATGAGCTGATTCAGGACTTCCAGGCCTCAGTGCTACAGGTCTTAGACTCTCCCTACAACGAGCAGGTGACCGTGCAAATGCCAACAGTGCACTATGAAATGCCCAACGGCTACAACACAGTCTACAGGACTGAGCGGCTCCTCATTCCTGAGGGCCTATTTGACCCCTCCAATGTCAAGGGCCTGTCGGGGAACACCATGTTTGGTGTGGGCCACATGGTGACCACCAGCATCAGCATGTGTGACATCAACATTCACCCGGGCTTGTATGGTAGCGTCATTGTCACGGGTGGGAACACGCTGCTCCAGGGCTTCACGGACAGGCTCAACAGAGAGCTTTCCCAGAAGACCCCCCACCGCCCCTCTTTCCCCCCTGAGCATGCAGCTGATGCTCATCACCAGCAACAGCACATGGAGCGCAAGTTCAGCCCCTGGATAGGGGGCTCCATCTTGGCCTCACTGGGCACTTTCCAGCGCCCAGTGGATCTCCAAGCAGGAATATGAGGGAGGGAAGCAGTGCATGGAGCAGAAGTGTCCCTGAGGGTGCCCCCTCAACACCCACATGCCAGCCTGCCGCGGTGGGGGAGGGGACGCCAAAAGGCGGGGCGGGGAGAGGGTTTCCTGGTTCGGCCTCTGCCAGCGCATCAAAGCCCCAAGCCCATGCCCTCCTCTCCCCCTTCCCTCTCGTGCTTAGACTGTGATGTTTCTGGGTTGAAAGGAGTAAAAATGTTTTAAGAAAAAAAAAAAAGATGCACTGTTGGTGTGCAAGGATTAGACACCAAGAAGTCACCCACATAAAGCTCTGCGTCTTGAAAACCTTCACTGATGACATTACATATTTATCTGTTTACTGCCCCTTGTCTAAAGACCTGCATAAACTTTTTATAATTCCGTTTTTAGAAGAGTTTTCATCTTCTTAGAAACCTGGTACGTTTCCTGTTCTTGAAAAATAAAAATCAAGTGCCCTACCCTGTTTTTTCTAAGATTTATTTGACAGAGAGAGACAGCGAGAGAGGGAACACAAGCAGGGGGAGTGGGAGAGGGAGAAGCAGGCTTCCCGCTGAGCAGGGAGCCCGATGCGGGGCTCAATTCCAGGACCCTGGGATCATGACCTGAGCCGAAGGTAGATGCTTAACGATTGAGCCACCCTGGCGCCGCCCCCCCTTTTCCTTTACAAGCCCGCATGCTAGGTGTTAAGAGCTGAACCAAAGAGCTAATTCGAATATTTGTTCCCTAGTTGTATTTCTTTTTTTAAAGGAGCATGGTATGAAAGTTTCTTTTTTTGAAACTTGCTTCAAGGCCACTGTGGGAACAGAAAAAAGCAGAAGTTATGAATAATGGCCAAGTCCATGATGGCTGACTTTGGGGAATCTCTTGGGTGTCTTCCCTCTTAGTTCCTCAGACTTTCCACTTCACTTGGATGCTTCTGTTCTTGAAGAGTTGCACAAAACCAAGTATCCTACAAGCTAAGTTCTACCAACACCAGAAGAACCCAACTGAAAGGACTTTAGAAACCAAATAATCGTTTCTTACTTTGTTTCCCTGTATTTGGGATTTAATGCAGGAAGTTGCCTTAGGTTGAAGTCCGCTCAGACCTCACCAACTCCACGTCAAATCTCCAACATCGTGGAGCCGCCCTTCCCTAAAGCCTCTAGGTTTTGTTTCCCCCAACCTGCTATTCTTGGCAAAGTAACTTCCACCTTCTTCCTTTGCACCCTCTTCCATATGGCTGGAATTAATGAGCCTGCAAGCTGGGGGCAATGTCTCTCCACAGCTGTCTTTTCAAGCAATTATTTAGAGACAGAGGAGGAAGTCATTAACAATCCTGGGAGTCAGCCAGAGACAGCTCTGCCACACAAAACACTCCGATAGGGCCCTGGGCCAGAAGGTCACATTTTATTGGGGGGTTGGTTTGGGGCAGGGTGGGGTAACAAAATAGACAGGGAGGAAGATAAGGAAGTGGGCAGCAGGTTTCCACTATACTTTTCTGCCATCTTGGGCAAGAGCAATTTCTTCTGTGCCAAAAAGAAAAAGTGTAGCCGAACCAATCAGGAATTCATTCAAGACTGACTACAGGCAAGAAGGAAGGCATGCCAGGGAAAATAATGCCTCTCTAAAAAGTCTGTCCTTTAAGGCCAAAATAGCTGCCTAAAACAGTGGTGAAAGTGCCACCTCTTTCCCAGGAGGCTGGGGACGTGGGTAAGACAAATGTTAAAACAGTAGTTACCACACTAAATGTTACTGAGTCTATGTAAAAGTATGCCTGACTAATGAAAACCAAAACATTTTATGCAAGGTGGTGGACTCCTCTTGTTATGCCTACCCACTCACCACACCAGAACTGGTTTCAGCAATACCAAATTCTCCTGAATGCTCTAGAGACAGCCTGCTCTGCTTCCACTTCGTTTCTCCTCTTGGATAAAACTAGGCTGTCTTTCTGTGAAAAGGAAAGAGCTTCCAGATTTTCCTTGTTTGTTAAAAAAAAGAAAAGTAACTAGGTTCATCTTTCTTTTCCCTTCTCCAGAAATAGACCACACAGAGATGTTTTGAAAAACCAGTCAACTTCGGCCTGGTAATCTGATTTAAAAAACAATGTTCAGGGGCAAGACTGAGTCTCTGTGGACTCCAATCTTGTAAATCATCAGAAATGGAAAGTCCTGTGACAAAATTTAATTGTCATGTCCTGGATCAAAAGTGGAAAGCCAGGAGAAAAGTTCCAATTTTACTCTGATTCTAAGCAGTGTCACAATCTTAGTTTCCCTGTCAAAGGATACCAACACTCATCTCAAAGGTTTATGTTTTTCAAACTTTTTTTTTTTTCATTTTTTTAGAGAGAGCATGAGCTAATGCAATCGAGTATGAGTGGGGCAGAGGGAGAGGGAGAGAGAATCTTATGTAGGCTCCACACCCAACATGGAGCCCGATGCAGGCTCGATCCCACGACCCTGAGACCATTACCTGAGCTGAAATCGAGAGGGACACCCAACCAACTGTGCCATCCAGGTGCCCCACACACTTGTTTTTCAAACTTTTTAAAGCATAACGCAAAAAAACACATTATCATCAGGATCTGGTACATACACACATATATCGGAAACAAACATTTTTGGAAACAATACACACCAAGTGTGATATACTCTGATATCACCTATTTGATTCCACTTTTTAAAAAAATGCTGGCTGTCACCCACTAATAGGTTAAGAAATGCTGTTTTAAAAACCACTGTGAGAGGGTATCTTGTGGAACAGATGTAATTAAATGGCATACAAGAGCAAAGAGCCCCGCCTTCAGGAGGGCAAAGACAACTGAGGAGTCTCTTTTCATACAATACTGTTCTTTCAGAGGAAATGACAGAAAATTTAACTCCTGTTTATCAGGGTAGTCCAGAGACTACACCACACCACTCCATCCTCTGAAAGTGAAAAGCGACTGCACTGGGTTATGTCGTCAACCAACCGCTGCATTACGTCTCCCGCTGTTGGCAATCTGCTCTTGAGAACGGATTCTTTGTTCAGGTACTGCTTATCCTTCATTTCAGATCCCCAAAAGTTACTTATTACCACTTAAAACAAAACAAAAATGACAACAGCAAACCCTGCTGAACATCTATTTGGACTAAGAAGGAGCCTCTCAATCACATGGAACAATTTCATGAAAAGTACACCCCAAAAATCTCAGACTGTCTTAACATAATCTATACTATAAGCAACTAAATGATGAATTTAAATCCAGCTAACAAAGGCTGCATGTCCAGGGATAAAAAGGGAAGATGCGTCCTCAAAATACCCTCAAAACTGTAGAGAAAACAAATCATTTAAGTTTCTGTGCATGCTAGGGGGGGTGCCTGGCTGGCTCAGTCACTTAGTTGGTGACTCTTAATCTTAGGGTGGTGAGTTCAAGACCCACATTGGGTATAGAGCCCACTTTAAAAAAAATTAATAAAAATCATAATTTATGGGGCACCTGGCTGGCTCAGTTGGCAGAGCATGCGACTCATGAGTTGGAGCCCCACATTGGGTGTAGAGATTATAAATAAATAAACTTTAAAAAAAAGCTTCTATGCATGCTAATATCCCATAATAACTTTAACAACTGAAGTGTTTAAAATATTTTAGGTAATAAAAACTCTATTTTTTAATGGCCATTTATTTATTTTATAGTCATTTTTAAGAAGGCCTTCCATGACCACACTTACTGAAATAGCTCCTGATGCCATTTTCTTCCCCGTTTTTCTTTCTTTCATACCATTTATCACCACCACCATTATTATAAACTTGTCTTCACCACCACCCCTCAGGAGAATTTAAGTATCACGACAGCAAAGACATTTTGTGTTTGTTTACCACTGGCATCCTTAATACCTAGAATAGTACCTAGCACACAGTAGAAACACAAGAGACAGTTGTGAAATTAATTAGTGAATTAAATGAGTAGAATGTTGACTCCAATGCCAACAAGCCACATGCCTCCTCCCTCCACCTCCTCCATGGTCAGGAGAGAATCACAGGAAGACAAGCAAGCTCTGTTCTCTGAAGGCATCAGCTGTTCATCATGCCAATGCCTTCCAGTATCTGTTCCTTTCTTCCTTTCCATTTACAAGTAACAACTCCCCAGGTCCCAGTGGCATTATTCTGGGTCAACCAGCTGCTCATTTCCTCTTAATGAAACGAGATATGTGGAATCAAAACATGTTTCACTGATGCCACCCCTTCAGAGCCCGTCTAAGGCTGGAAGCCCTTCAGCCAAGCCCCTCACACCCCAAAATAAAAAGAGCAGCAAACCCCAAGTAGGAAAAGGCAAGGCAAACCAAAACTCTCTGAACCGAGATGCTCCAGCATAACTGAAGACAAGCTTCATCTACCCCCTTCTCCTCATCAAAGAGAGAGCTGGACCTTGAGAAAGAGAGTGTCTCTTCTGACTGGTCACTCCAAGTTGTGAAAGGAAAGAACATGTCCTGATTTTAGACTTTTCCAACAGGCAGCTGAGGACTGACTTCTCATTAGCACTTCAATCACCCATCTGAGTCTCTCCAAGGGCCACATAATCTTTTGTACAATAGCCTGACCAAGCTGGCAGGGGAAATTTTCCTGGAATCAAGGCTCTCCTTCTTTTCAACCTTGTGTGGCTGGCACTTGATGCCATTTTTGGGTGGTTCAGTGCCTACTCACACTAGAAAACATGTTCAAGTGTCTGGGGGTAGTAGTTAAAGGTGGGAGGGGGCTGTCATAGCAGGATAATAAAAGCAAGTCACCTGGTAAAACAGAAGATGAATGCATAAATTCAGGCAGAGAATTTGAAGTATAAATGCATTACCGACTACAGAAATCATTTCAAATGACTTATACCTCAAATTGGCTTTAAGAGACATCTCGGTGTGCACATATATTCCCCGCTGAATGGTGATACCTATTCAAATGATCAAAACCAGTCCATTCTTAAATTCAGGATAAATCCCAGACCTCAGAAAGAGCAAAGGAAAAAAAAAAAAAGGTTCAAAAGCAGAAAGGCAGTCAATGTTACTCTCAGGACCAGTCTCTCTGATACGCCTCAAGCTTGCTAAGAGCATTTTTATGCCACAGGCATGCTTTCTTGCCCTCATTTTAGTTCACAGGAAGTCCTTCCCTAACAGCCATGGGATATCCGAGAGAAGAAAAGAAGGGGAAGGCAAAGGATTCGGCTATCTCCCCTGCTTGGAAAAGACTCAAGAGCCAGGAAAGAGGCCGCAAAAATCAGTGTGAGCAGAAAAGCAGCGGCAGCCAACAAAACTGAATCCCAGTGAGAAACCCGACACCCCATAACTGGAGAACAAGCGTCTACTTCAGTGACCAGTGTCCAGCTCAGTACAAACCATGTGGTTACAAGGACCAGAGCAGAGGCCCCTCCTGCCATTGCCGCAGGTCTGGTCCCTCCTGAACAGACTTCTAGCAGTCCCAGTGTAAAATCATTCCTCCCTCTACCGCGAATGCTCTAATCTCCAGAGGATGACCTGCCTCACACACAGATTCTCAATGAGGCGCAGGAGAGAGCCACCAGAACAGTGGTGCTTCAAGTCACAGCAGGTCTGGAGACGTCAACCAGGATAAGTGAAGCAAAAGAAGATGAGCAGCACCCTCTTGAGAGGGTCAAAGGGATTACGCTGCACACGTGGCAGGGCTGGGTATACAAGGGAGCACCCCAGCATGTGGACTGTGGATTTGCATATGGGTAAGAGCTAAGGCCCAGGGCAGGGGACACAACTTTAAGCCAATGCTGACACACAAACAAATCCATATAACTGGACTCTTAGGACTGAGCTAAATATTTAGAATCCATTTAAACAATTCTTAGAAAATCAACAAGGCCTTTCAGAAAAGGGAATTACTCTTGTGAGGCACAAGAGAGCTAAATTATAGCTGCCTTAATCAACTGCCCAAAGTCAAGGCAACATAACACATTGCTCCTTCCCAACAGAGGATGCTCTCTAAAAGTTAGAGTTGGTTGTAATTAATGTAAGGTAGATTTCTTAGTTTCCTTTTTGTTTGCGGGGGGGGGGGGGGGGGGGAACCTCCCTCCCCCGTACTCCCCTTTTTCTTCAATGGCAGATTTCCCTACCTGATTTGCTTTTCCTAAAATTAAGAGGGAAATTATCTTTCAGTCCCCAGGGTACATACTAGCCAGGGAGCCTGGGAATATAATCTGGGAACCTGCTGAGGGAAAGGTCTCTGGGATTGAAAATGTTTACAAGGCAAATAACTGAGAATTGACTGTAGCTACAAATAAAGTCCCTCTTCTTCTGGTAGGGATCATGCAAAAACCATCCAGCTGGAAGATACCCCTCAGGTCAAGGTTCTAAAACCCGGGCCATTTTCTAACAAACTCCCCCAGGTTATCCTGAAGGCTTGGAAACACTGAGTTAATCTCTTTGCCTCCACTTACAAATGAGGAATTAACAAGTCTTTCCACTCGAAAGCCCAAGTACAGTGTCCAGCTACAGGCCTTCATGCCAGGGTTTGTAACCTGAGAATGACTGACTCAAAGGCACTTGGTCCAGCAGTCACACACGGCTGACCAGAGAAAAGCAGCCAACTCTCAGCTCATAAGCAACTCCCTCTCCACAGCTTGGTGTGTGGCCTTTGAAACAAGTGGGAAGGGAAGGAGAGAAAAACAAACAAAAACCAGTCACTGCAGTCTACACTGAGGTTAGATTACAAGTAATGTGGCAAAGTGCTTCCAAGAGACTGGAAATCCTCTGATAGAGATGCCTGTCAATTCGTGCAGTATAATCAGCTAGTAAAACGTTAAACAAACAAGTATTCTAACTCTTTGCCAACAGGCCACCGTGGGCGGGGCAGAAGAAGGGCCTTCTGCTTAGGAGAGCTGGTCTCCAGTGTGAAGCCAAGGCCAAGTTGTGATTCACAGCACCCAACGTCTCCAGGTGCCTGCTGGTGCCTCCAGCCAGAGCACAGCCGCTACCCAGAGCCTGCGGCTAGTGCTGTTTGTGGTCCTCACTAGCCCCCGTACCCACACAGGCCCCCGCTCCACAAAGAGGCACTTTAGTTCCTCATAAAGCCCGTGCTGGTAGGCAGATGTATTACCACTAGAAGGAATTTGTTTTAATGTTATTTTTCATTTCAAGAAATAAAAATAAATAAAACCATTTCTCAACTCTCAGTGTAATTCTTAGAAAATATCGTTAACAACGGATAACCTTTACTGGGCTATGAAGACAAAGTCTTGAATTCAAGGAAAGAAAAGTGTGCTTTCATTAAGGACTAATACGATAGCAAAAGCTAAACGGAAGACTCAAGATCCAGAGTCTGGTCCCAGCTTCACTGCTGTGAAATTAAACTGGTTATGTAATTCTGCTAGATCCCTTCGGGTTCCCCCTTGGGAACATGGGAAATAGGAGAGGGAGTAGGAGAAAATGATCAAGTATTTTTGACTTTACAAATGTAATTCTAATTACTTAACTTATAGCTTTGTGGGTAGCTCTTTAAATTGCAGTTGAAAACAGTATCTAAGTTCAACCTGATTAAAATCCTATCAACCCCAATTAAAAGGAAAGGAGAGAGTATCCACGCTTGTTTTGGTCTGGTTTGTTGCTTGTTTTCAAAAGGATTCAGGAAAGGTGATAAGGTGAGAGTGGAAATCATGACAGCTACCAATGATCTCATTTAACTCAAGCAAGGACACTCAGCAATGACCATTTGTTCCTAGATTCTGCTTTTGTGCATTTACCACCAAACCCTGATGCAAACCTTCCTTTCAGGCTCCTGTGTGTAGCTACATCCCTTACAGCTCTATACATGACAGCAGGCAGGCACACAGTGACCAGCCACCTGTGAAATTAGCATCAAATGGTCTGATCAGGTTTCTTTACCGCCCTCCTCCTTTTTGCCTTGAGCCAAAAATCCAGACGGAGCAGTTAGACCAGAGTTCTATCATGCTTCCTAAGGACCTGTGGATGGACAGTAACCCCTATCACCAACACAGACATTTCACTGTACGTCATTCCAGTGGGCTTTAAAAGATAGAGGTCAAAATTTTAACAAGCACCAACTCTCTAATATTAATTTTATAACTCTGAGCCCTATGAAATCTATTACAACAAAGGCCCTAGTAGTTCCAAGAAATTAAGCACAGGCCTCTTCTTACAGTGCAAGTTATTTTATAATCAATTAAGCTTAATAAAATTAAAAATAAAATTTAACACTGACATCTAAAATTTGATGTGGCTAAATACCAGTTAGGACTGAAAATGAAAGACCTCTTTAGATCTCAGGTAGCTATGACTAGTACCTATTAAGACAACGAATTTCCAGCTATATTTTTCCATTTATGTTCCTTTATTTCGAACAGAACAGATTTCTTGCCTGAGTTGGGAACTACAGGGTAGTTTTTTGTAAAGCTCCTGGGGAATAAGCTCTTGCTGTCCTTGCTAATACACAATTGCATGATATCAAAGACCACCTTGTTGATTCATTCAAAAAACATGGATTAACGGAGCAGATGCTATGTGTCCGGCTCATTGATAGACAGGGGGTGGGGGTGGGGGGTGTCCATGAGGAATAGAATAATGTCCCTAAAACTGTACTAGCATTCACATACATTGAATACTGACAACTATGCGCAGGACTTTAAACATGAATAAATAGGCTAAGAGGGATGAAATGTAAAAATGGCAATCATTTCTCAAAGTTCAGCTTATCGTGAGCCCACAACCCCTGGCCACACCTCATTCCAGCTACATACACATACAAGCCTGTTTGAATATAAACAGATTTCTAACTACATCAGGAAGGTGGGGTGGTCAGCGAATGCTTATCATGGATGGTGGTGATGAGTGCCTCAGTCCTATGCACTGCCCCTTGCTGAGTGGTAAACCATTCTGGTCCCTGATTAAGAGCTCACAAACTCATCAGCCTGTCCCAAGAAACAGCTAGAAAACAGGTTGAACTTGTTGACAGCATTATCTTTTTAAGAATGCAAATCATCCCTTTCTCTTCCCTTATCATTCTCTAAGATCAGGCTAAATAATTCCTGTGGTCTCTCCACACCCCTACAGCCCAGGGTAACATCATCTGCTTCTCAATCCTAAAGTTCTACGTCCCCAACATGTATTGAACCAGTGAGTCTCAAGCCTGACTACGTATCACAACTATCTGGGGAGCTTAAAAAAAAAAAAAAGCCTAGGCCATATTCCACAGAGATTCTGATTTAACTGGTCTAGAGTGGGGCCCTGGCATGGGTACCAGTACAGAGTCAAGGTTGAAAACCATGGCATCAGACCAGTGTTTCCCCAGTGTGCTTTCCAAACCAACAGCATCAACATCATCTAGGTACTTGTTAGAAATGCCAATTCTCAGGACCCAGAACAAATGAATCCTAAATTCTGGGGATGGGGTCCTGTGATCTGCACTTGTTAACAAGCCCTGAAGGTCATTCTGAGGCTCACTAATGTTTGAGAACCACTATGTTAGACCATCTGAGAATCCTAAATAATTACTTTACTGTTAAAGTTAACTTTTTTAAAAAGGATTTTATTTGAGAGCAAGAGAGAGAGAAGGAGAGAGAGAGAGCATGAGCAGGGAGGAGAGGGAGAAACAGGCTCCTCCCCGCGAGCAGGGAGCCTGATGCGGGTTCTATCCGAGGACCCTGGGATCATGACCTGAGCCGAAGGCAGATGCTTAATGGACTGAGCCACCCAGGCACCCATGTTACAGTTAAGTTTAAAGTCATTTTACCTCTCGCCTTCCCAATTAGATGACAAGACTCTCAATGGCAGAAGCTCTATTTTTTATTTACTTCTATATATCTTTGCAGTCAGTACTGTGCCTTACACAAGTCAGAGCTTCATTAATATTTATTGGGTTATCATGACCAAGGCTCCATACGGAACACAACCCACACCCTCCGTGGAGAAAGGGGAAAGCCCTGGATGAACCGCCACGAATGATCGGTCTGCAGAAATCCGATGAAGTGCAAATACCCTCCCAGCCCACACTGGTCAGCCCTCTCATACCACCCAAACATCCTCTTCCGTACACTGAGTGTCACAAAGGGGAGGTTTAGAAGGAATCACCCTGAAGTGGAAAGTTTTCTTCAATGTCTACTTTTAATTAAAAGAAAACAAAAATCATTTGAAAGCAAATTTATATTCAACAAAATTCAACACTTATTGATCACCTATCAAACCCAAAGCACTGTGCTGGAAATCATTACGGATACAAATATGTCTTAGGCATCAAGCCTCAAATGCCTCAGAGTAAAACAGCAGTGTCTACAGAGCTCTATTCTTTTTTTTTTTTTTAAGATTTTATTTATTTATTTGAGAGAAAGAGAATGAGAGATAGAGAGTATGAGAGGGAAGAGGGTCAGAGGGAGAAGCAGACTCCCTGCTGAGCAGGGAGCCCGATGTGGGACTCGATCCCGGGACTCCAGGATCATGACCTGAGCCGAAGGCAGTCGCTTAACCAACTGAGCCACCCAGGCGCCCCTACAGAGCTCTATTCTAAGACCTAGCTTTTCAGGGAAAATGTTATGTTATTGTCTACATAAAAAGAAAAATGTTCATAGGAATTGCTCGAGAAATGTTAGCTGCTTCTACCAGGACCTGGGAGCAACATCTTCAATCAAACCAAAGTATTTTCTTGAACTATAAAGTATACAAATATCTTTTAGAAAGACACTTAGGTAAGACAATTTGAAATAAACACAACTATTCCAATATGTGACTATCAGCACCACATACGCACATACTACAACACAACCAGAAAACTTGGGAGTGTTTGGGACTAGAAACCCCTGAGTGACCAGGTAGAAAATGGCATGGGGTGGGAAGAAGAGCTTCCACTTACTAAAATGTTCACACACTGGCAGGTTTCCCTGCTTCACTTACAGCCACACAGCTGGGGTCACCTAGAAATGCCCACAAAGCTAAAGTAAGACATGCTCCTCTAAAATTCCCCTTAGAGACCATGCCTTTATTATTCCTCCAAACATGCTGAGTTGTTTTAACCACAGAAGGGTGAGTAAGTGCAGGGGGTGCTAGGGAGAGGTTATGATGGTCACTGAAACCACCACTTTTCCAGTTTATTTTTGGCCTCAGTTGAGAGAAGCTTCATCATGAATGGAGATGGGGGCTCACTCCTGAGGAAGCGGTCCGCCTCAGGCCCAGGAAGAATTAATGGTCAGTTAACGCCTATTCTCTTCCACAGGCCAAACAACAGAGATGCTGGAAAAGGCCGTGTACACCACACATGATGAGAACTGAGCACTCTGGGGAATGGTACTACGGCCAAAGGCCTCTCAAAGGAAAGACAGGACAAGACACAAGTGTGCCATTGTGTTCCTTCCATCTCAGCGCTCCCGGGGCTGCCTAAGGAAACAGAGTGACTCCTTGTTACTAACTCCCTGGTCTACTGAGCGAGCAGGTCAGACCTTTATCCAGGAACGGTGCCACAGATGCAGCTTTCATGGCTTCTGTTTTCTTAAGAACCAGAGGATGAAATCTGAAAACACTCTGAAAAGTTCCCTGATAGCCCCACCTTCTCTGCCATACCCAAACCTTCCATGAATACCTTCAGTGACGTAACACTGACTGACACTTTGGAAAGTCTTGTCAGAATGGTATTCCAGAAACAGGGCCATGATGCATTCTCTTCTCTTTCTTATTACTAGTCCTGGTTCTACATGAGGAAAGAAAAAACTGACTAATCCCTCATAGAGACCACAATCCACATAAATATTTGGAGAGCACTACTGTGCACACATTTTTCAAGTGTTATCCCTCCTAATGCAGACTGAAGATTCCCAATGTGTATTTTTTCCTCCACAAATAATTCCCTTACCAAAACATCAACACGATTAGAAGCTGTAACAGTGTCTGACCTCCTCTGACACTAGTCATCTAGTGACCGTAACCATGACACATACAAAAACACGTAATGGAAACAAAGACCAGCTAAGTAAGCACTGAGTACTTAAAAAGACTGGAGACTAGGAGAGTGACCCCAGGAAGGACCAGATTCAGCTCTGGCTAGAACAGGGGAATCCCACAATGAATTCAGGGAGGGAGGAGGAGGGAGGGAGGGAGGGGGAGAGAGAGAATGTCCTATGAAGGGCCAATCTCTGGCATCTATTATTTAAAAGCAGAGAAACCAGACACGGGGTATTTCCAAGGGTGCAGTATCAAAACAGCAAAGCTATCAGGAATAACATATTGACACCCAGTCATGGCTTGCTTTAAATCTGGTACCAGATTCGAAAAAGGACTTTCCTTCTAGCATCCAGGGAGTGTTGGCAGCTCACCTGGCCCAGGCAGCAGACACAGGCAGCCAGCCTCCTGATGGGGTTTCCGCTAGTTCTGCTCCAGGACAAAAGATCTAGCTGCTCGGGGATGAAAGCATTCCCGAAGACGACTCCCTCCCCGCCTTCACATGCAGCCTTAGCCACTCACTGTGCTGCACTCATCAAGGTGTACCAGTCAGACCAAACTGCTGTCAAGGGGACAGTAAGGAATGTACGGAGGCCTGACTCACCCAGGGGTTGGAAGTAGCCCATCAGTAGGAGAGAGCCCATGGATTCCCTGGCAGGATTAAAAAACCCAGCCTAAAAGCCAACATGTAGCCACTAGGTTAAAGTGAAGCCAAAGGGAGAGGCCAAAAGCTGTAATACTGGGTTAGGAACCATTTCCCAGCATCTGTTCAGAGCAGGATGAAGACAGAGAGCACCACCCCCAGGGAGGTACTGATGAAAACCACGACCTTCAAGGTAGCAGCATCTTGCACAAACCAATGTGGACTCCATCCTGCATTAGCCAACAAGAAGATAATGCCCTCGGAAGGATGGGAGAGGAAGGTGTGGCCCAAGTATGAGATAAACCAAAAAACACACCACCGTGCAGTTTTTGTTTTTTTTTTTTAAGGTCCCAGGATCACAATGTACACTTTCTCAGGACACCATGTAATATTCTTTACAACATTACCCAACAAAAAACATACAAAAAATTATCTCCATGTGGGGATAAGACACTTAATGGTTTCTAATTATGTATTCTGTTTATTCTGCAAGTACTTATCTGGTAATTTATAATTTACCAGAACAAGTTTCTATTTGCACAGATTTCTAACAGATTTATATTCTGAAGAATTCGCAACTAGCCTAGATTACTCCAGAGAGATCAGGAGCTCCTGAGAGCCACCAGCCACATCAGAATCAACTGGGGCATTAATTAAAAATATATATATATATATATATTGGACTTCGTCTTAGATCTTCTGAACCAGGCAGAATCTCTAGGGGTGAAGACTGGCCCCGTGCACTATTATAAATCAACCTTACTGAAGTGTAATTTACCGGCTCTAAATATACACTTTGATGAGTCTAACAAATGTGTACATGACGAGATATGTAGTATTTCCATCATCCCCAAAGTCCCCTTGTGTTGAGCCCATAGATTTTTGCTGACGTTTCTCATTTTTAAAATTTGCTTCAAAATATTAACAATAATTGCCTGATGGAAGTATTTTTATAATGGCGGCTTTAAAATTCTTGTCAGAATTGCAACATCTGATTCATTTCAGTGTTGGTGTCTGCTATTGGCTGTTCTCATCCATGCTGTAATTTTCTTGGTTCTTAGGATTTTTTATAAGGACATCTTTAGTTAGCAGGCAGTGTCCCTGTTAAAATGTTTTTGTAGATTGTATATAGATTCTGCTTCCTCCTCGGCCTGCCAACATGAGCCTGGCAACAGTTGAGCACTGAGTCACCTCACCGGCTTGCAGGTGGCAGGGTGGAAGTTCAGCTCCCGAGCTGGCCCACAGACACCTTCCCAGGAAAAATGGGGCACTGCCTCATTACCTCCACAACAGAGGGTGTGAGATCAGATGCCCCTAAGCCTCACTGTCACCAGGGAAGGGGAAGCAGAGGGCTGATTCAGGGTACTTCAGGAGGGGGGCAAGAGGGGAATGAAAGCTCCCCCTAAAGGTGGACATGACTGACACACCTGTGGCCCTGCCCCCAAGCACTGCCTAGTTCCACGCAGAGGTGACTAGAAGATCAACGCCCTGATCGGCTGTGCAGACACCACCCCACAGGGGAACTGAAGTGCACTGTCTGCTTCCAAGGGGCAAGGTGGAAGCTCAACTTCCTGCTTGGCCAGGCTGAAGCAGCGGGGACGGAAGGTGAGAGTTCCCTTGGTATCCGGCTGCAGTTAGGGAGGGTATCGCCAAAAAGGTTTTCTGTTGTTAGCCCACCTTTTTCCCAGCCTCTGGCTAGGGGCAAACAGGCTTTACTCTTAGAGCTTTTTTGATCTGTGCCTCCTGGTGATTCCGGGTTCGGAGGTTTCTGTAGCACCCTGTCTGAGATATATGGGAGTCAATACACAAACCCAAGGGACTCACCTGCCCTGTTGTTCCTCAAAGTCCTCGGGTCCTAGGCAGCCTGCCCTCTTCTTTCTACCTTTCAGAGACTTCATGTGCTTCTTTGTTGTATTATGTCCAAGGTTTTCAGTTTAAGGGGGAGGACCTAGGAGGAATGCGGCTACTCTATCTGGACAGAACTTAGAGATTTCTAAGCTTTTAGTCTAAAACGCCCTCTGAATGATTTTGATGCACCAACAGATTCAGGAACTGTTCCACTATTCTAGAGCACCAGAGAAAAATCAGACCAAATGGGGGCTCAATCAAGCAACTCCCCAATGACAGCTAATACCTACTAAATGCTTGCTATGTACCATGTACCTTAATAAACACTTTATTTGCATTTGCTCATTTAATCCTTATAATAACTTTTACGTCGGTATTATTTTCATCATCATTTTCCATATAAAGGAAGAGATGCTCTGAGTTTCAGTAAATAGTCCAAGGCCACAGATCTCATATAGTGGAGCTAGGATTCAAAACCAGACTGCTTGGCTCTTGGAGACTACATTCTTACGTACTCTACTCTCTCACACAATGCAAGGCACTTATAAAGTCTACCTTTATGCGTGCATTTTTAAAATTTATTCAAATACGCTAAAGCATTATCCTACCGTAATAAATAAAGTCAAGGAACACAGAAATCAAAAAGGATTTGCCTTGGGCTATAAATTCAGAAGTTCATTGACATCCTCTCTCATTTGAGTGGTGTAAATCAAGTCCTAACTCCTTGGTCTGCCTTTTCATAATCTGATTCCAGCCTGTATTTTCAAAGGTAATTCCCACCTTAAGATTTAAGTTCCCTGACAGGAAGGCCCTTATACTCGGGTCAGACTGTATTGTTGTTTATAACCAACTCAGTAAACATTTACTGAATGAATGAGAGAAGGAATGAATCCAACAGAGAGCAACCAAAGTTAACACCTTGGATGTAAGGCAGCCAAAACAGCCCTGGACTAATGTGAACGTCTGAGTTGAATGTGGATCAGACTTAACCGGCTGTATATACCCCAGGCTCTACAAGCCTCAGTTATCCAGAGGCTGGACAAGATCACAATTTTGGATGAAGTCCAGCTTCCTGTGCCAAACAAAAGGGAGGGAGATATGAGGATCCCATTTCACTGCATTCTCAGTACACTATCAGGTCACACGGCAGACAGGTATGAGGTGGACCTGAAACCAGCACTCCCTATCCCTGAGTTATACTCCCAGCTCCCAGTCCTCCCAAGCACCCTTGTCCCTCTGTCCTGCTGATCGGTCTTCTTGTCTATTTGGCAAACTCCCCATTGTCCTCCAAACCCACCTCAACTACAGAGTCCTCCCAGACAGCTTCACTGCATGTCCCCACAGAATTAACACTGCCCCTTCTGTGCTAGCACCACACCTTGCGTCCCTTCTCCTGGAGCACTGAGACCATCCACGCTAGCCCATGAACTCCGTGGAAGTGCTTACTTACTTCTGTAACCCCCACACTCACCACAGTGCCTGGGACCTAGCAGCACTCAGTGCATGTTTTTCACCAAGTGTCTTAAAGCCAAGCACCTTTCCCTCTGGAACACCAGATCCACATTCTCACCACTCCCCTCTTTAGGCACCTGCTAACGCTGTAGGAAAGAATACTCTTGAAAAAAGGTCACAGAACACAATGGCAAATTTTCAAAGAAAAATCTATGGACACAGGTAGAAAGACCTCTGGGTGCCCTAGGAGATTTTCAGCAGTGGAAGACGATTTATATACACAGATGCCCAAAAGCCACGCGTGCACTGTCGCCAGGGTGACTGTGGAGTGAGGTGTACGCGGTTCTCCTTGCCTCCGTGGGTCTGGGCCCTCTCCAGTTCTCTGATACAGAACATGCATCTCCTTGCACTCAGGGGTCAGCAAGTGAAGCCACATTTCCTTTGGTGATTACTCTAAAGCCGAGTGACCATTAGTCCCTTCAAGCAGCAACCTACTATTCCTGCTTTACGGGAGATCATCTTTTTTAAAGTACAACTAATTGGTGTTAGTGAACAGATCGGTTTTACATTTATCCTCTAACTTTAAATGGTGCCATTAAGTCCTTCTAAATGCAGCTGAAAGTTATTATGCTAAGTAATGAGAGATAAGCAATTGGCCTGGTGGGGAAATGTCAGTCTTCTGTTGTTCTCTCACAGGTCTCTGGAAATCCCCGCTTTAGAAAGCACACTCTAAAATTCAAAGGGTCTTGTATGTGGCGTTCTGCAAGACCTGACTCAGGAGAAACCGGACAAGTGCGTCTAAGGCCATGGAGCTCAGGCCCAAGAGTACAGGTGGCTCAAGCCAAAACTACTGGCGCCAAGAGGCTGGCATCTCAAGATGTCTCAGGCAACCAGCAATGCCCCCACCGCAGCAACTCTACCTGTCTTTCGGGAAATCCCTGTGAATTTGGGGATGAGAAGAGCATCACAGTTAGAGCAGACTTGAAGCAAACCCTTCATACAAAAATCTTCCCACATGTCTACCTACTACATGATAGGCATTTGCTAACTGTCTGCTAAATGATCGCAACACCCTCAGAAGGTTCTAAGGTCCTCACAACAAAAAAGTGTAAAAGCTGCTACGTTAACAGAATCACCGGAAATGGATCGAACTAAATTTGAAAAACGAACCAAAAAAAGACAAAAATCAAAACCAGAGCCTCTTAATAAAAAGATGATCAGTGCACACTGCTCATAACACGCTCTGCCACGTTAACAGTCCCAAATGAGAACTACCACTTCCTAACCTTCCTGTGTCACTGCACCATTTGGAAGAAGACAACCATTCCGGTCAGATACCTGCTTGTGCTGCTGAATTTCACATTCATACCACCCTGACCATCCACCACAAACGCTATTTTTCATATAATAATGAAAGCAACTGATAAGTACTCAAACACTTGCTATGTGGTGGCACTGCTCTAAAGGTTTAATGTGAGTTTATCTGTCACCACAACCCCATGAAGGAAGAACTAGAATGATCTCCATTTTTAGCAAGAGCTCGGTTCATTTGGACCCTCCTAACACAATTTCTGTATCTTTTTCGCCTTGGTTTATGTCCCTCATTTATTCTCAATAATCGAGTTTGCTCAGGGTTGGGAGAGAGGAGCAAGAAAGGACTGAGCAGTATGCCACCCTGTCACCCACAAGCTCTGGTCTGCATCATTAATTCCCAGACAATAAAGTCAGCAGGCGGCTCCCAGGAAAAGGGGGGGCAGGGAGCAGATAGAAAGGCAAACCTATCAGAACCTGAGGAACAATTAGGTCTGCAAGCCGGAGAGCCAGCTATTTCCAGCTAAATGCAGAATGGTGCATTTCCATTGCCATTAACTTCAGGAAGATCGCAGCTAATCTCATTGAATTTATAAATGAAACCCACTCTGTGAACATTACATAAGTCACCCCTCAACCTCCCACTTCCTGGACAGCAGTCAATACCTGGAAGGCAGTCAACTTCTTTCTCCCCATGGAGCGAGAACAGAAATTCCAGTGACGCTGTGTACACACTAAGAAATATTCACTAAACTCGTCTATTTGTGATTTTATCTCCCACCTAATTACAGCGGAAATAATATAATATGATTTACGCTCCTTGTTCAAGTGTGACATCTTTAGTAGATTATTCAATACTGGTTTATCCAGCTATGTCAGAATGACAGCAGCACTTAATGTTAATCAGGGGGATGCCGATGTATCAGTCGTAAGCTTCATACAGTTCAAGGAAATTATCAGAGTTGCAAGACACCATCAATATATTTTGATCTGTGTGTCAAGAGACTTGGGATGTTTGTTAATTTTTCCTTCGTGCACTTTTTTTTTCCTCTTCGCTGCACAAGAGGAGGGCAGAAGCCTAAATAAGCACGTGTGCCCACACTCTGCCTCACATATGTTTCATGGTCTGCACACCCCAAGGCCTGGTCTACACAGACGGCCTGTGTTTCACCTGGAGCCTAAGACTAGCTAAGCCCACCAGGTCTGTCCTTTTGTCCATTCCCTGGTCCTCCTCAGAGGCTACCTAAAACCTCGGCCCCTCCCGGTGGGAACCTGTCCTCCTCAGAGGCTACCTAAAACCTCGGCCCCTCCTGGTGGGAACCTGTCCTCCTCAGAGGCTACCTAAAACCTCGGCCCCTCCTGGTGGGAACCTGTCTTCTCCAGCCACCTCGTTCACCTCACCCTTGGAATTCCTTCCCTGAGGCCCATTCTCCCTCAGGTCCCCCTCCTTCCTTGTTGAGGCACCTGTGTCTCTCACACCTCTTCCAACAGCATACGACCTTCTCTGTGGTCCAACCTGCACTAGTCACTCCCTCCGTTCCCACTGAAACCTGGTTCTTTCATACAAGGACTCAGTTTCCCCCTGGGTCTTTCTGCTCATTTTCTACCTCACAGCTTTGCAGGTCCAAAGCTGGTGATGTCAAGTATGTCCCAGCTCTGCAAGGCTGTAACCAAACTATTGGTTCACTAATCTCATGCAAAAACAAATATATTACACTCAGAGGCTGGACTACCTGGGTTTGAAATGAGGAGATAACCTCTCTTCCCCTGTCTGTTTCATTACCTACACGGGGTTACCCAAAAATGAAATGAGGTCATGTAAGTGCTGAGCAAAATACCTAGCACATAGTAAGTGTAAATATTTTTTAACTTAACGTTTTGTTTTGTTTTTTTTTCCTTTCAGTTTATACGATCTGGCATAGGAGGAAGAGATAAGTGAGTGGCTTGCATGTGGTCAAACAGCTATCTGGGCCATGTTCATGATTTAAACTACGATTTCTACTCAATCCCACTGCATTAGTCACCTGTAGACAAATCAAATATTACCAGACAATTGCCACAGACACGGTGCTATACCAAATGCTTCATAAGGTCCTGAGGGAGACCGACAAAACTAAAATATGGCACTTGTACAGAGGAGGATAAAGTCTAGTAGGAGGGACTGTCACAGCTAACTACAATCCAATTGGTCAGGCATCATTATGACAATACCTCAAAGTGGGGCACAGAAGAGGCAGTGACTACCCTGCTCTGGGGTGGTGACAGAAGGGAATCTGAAAAAGCCTTTAAAAGTTTCACAAAGTAATGCTTAAACTGGTCTTAGAAGATGTGGACAGAAAAGGGCATCAGGCAGCGGGCACAATATGTGCCTCAAACTAAGTAAAGCCTCCAACAATCTGAAAGGTAGACTTTACTAAATAGCTTACTGGCTAAGCTCTTGGAGGGAATGAGCCTGCTGAAGTCAGCTAATGATCACATCCGCAAGCCAGGGACAGAAAGACTGGGCAGGCCACTACACATACAATAGGTTGGTCATCCCCTTCCTGGTCCTTATTGATTCTACAGTGATGGAAGAGAAATGGCAAATGACCCTTACTTTGGTCCTTGATAGTGTTGTATGCCTGAGGCCTCAGTACGCAAGGGCCCACGTGGAGAAAAGAAGACTAAACCACCAACCCCAACTACCACAAATGGAGTGTAAGATCTACAGATTCTCTCTCCCTCCCCATCCTTCACACCCCGCTGTCTACATGCACACAGAACTATTTACTACTATGACCCACAAGCAGCTCATTTCCTGATCTACTCAATTTTCCTTGAAGTATACAGTAGTATGGGGTTGTAGTGGATTATAGCTTCACATATTTTTCCAGTGATATCACTCTAAAGAGGAAAGGTTTGAGAGGCACACACCCAGACATCCTCCACCAGATTTTGTGGAAGACTGTCATGTTACCCCAACCTTTGTCTGAGCACAAGTGTGAGAAGCATGGCAGCAGGTAAGCATTTCAGCTGACTTTCTAGGATTCAACTTGCCTCTCCACTTTTTAGCCCTTTGTCCTGAGAAGGTTGTCCTCTTCTTCTAATCTAATGAGAAGACACCAACCCTCAAGGGCCAAAGTGAGCCATGAATAGTATGTCTATGCTCAGAGGTATGCTAGGATGAGTGAATGACTAAGAAACTCACCTACCCAGGGTCAACTCAAGGCAGTGCAGAGATCAAAGCCAAAAATAAATAAATAAATAACCTAATTTAAATGCATTTCTTTTAAAAAATCTAGCTGCTTATAGAAAACATTATGGTGGTTCCTCAAAAAATTAAAAATAGATTTATCATATGACCCAGAAATTCCTCTTGTGGGTATATCCAAAAGAATCAGAAGAGATATCTTAAATAACCATTTGCACACCTATGTCCACAGCAGCAATATCCATGATGGCTAAGAGGTGAAAGCAACCCAAGTTCCACTGATGGATGAACAGATAAGTAAAATGGGATATATATACACAATGGAATATTATTCAGCCTTAAAAAGGAAGGAAATCCTGACACCTACTATAACACAGATGAGCCTTGAGGACATTATGCTCAGTGAAATAAGCCAATCACACAAAGACAAATATTGCATGATTCCACTTATATGAAGTACCTAGGAAAGAAACTCATAGAAACAGAAAAGTGGAACGGCAGTTCCCAGGGGCTAAAGGGAGGAGGGAATGAGGGCTGCCGTTTGGTGGGTACCTAGTTCCAGTTTTGCAGTATGAAAGGAGTTTTGGAGAGTGGTTGCACAACAATGTGACCTGTAAACACTTAAAAATGGGTAAGATGGTACATTTTATGTTTTGTATATTTTACCCCCCCCCCCCACACACACACACAAAACTAGGTGTCTGGATCCCATATATAGGACACAAAAATTTTGAAACCCAATTAAAATGTTTCCAAATAATGGGGAGTGAGGGAAGGATGGTGAGCGGAAAACACAACACAATTAGCAACAAGATTCTGGCCTAAGCAGAAGCCAAAACAGCATGCACCCAATCAAGAGATAAGATCAACATTCCTGAACTACCAAGCTTGTCCTTCTCTCCCCTTTAGACTCCTCTGGGGAATTCTTAAAACCTTTTAGAGCCATTATGAATATACTTACATGGACAGTGCAGAAACGGGCACGGAGAGACTTAGTTGAGTCTGGGTTACAAAGCTGTGGAGGACAATGAATCCATCAATTGTCTTGGGCCTGGCTTCACAGGCCCAAAAGTAACTAAGCATCCCTAAAGCCACAGCCTCACGGCCAAAGCTGCTTCTTCACTAGGCAAGCTTTAAACTCTAGGGGCTATTTTGTGCTTCTTCCAAAGCCCAAAGTCAAAAAGAACTCATCAGCTTCCTAACACTGGCCTCCCACAACCACATTCTTCTCATGCTGGCTACACTAATATGAATAGGGTCTGGCTGATAAGTGCAGCCTTCTAGACGCTGAGGTCATACAAGGTTTGCGTGTGTCCAAGTGCTGACCTTAGAGAAGACAGATCTAACCTGCTAGATCGCCAAGTACTTCTTCTTTCCTCCTCCCCACACACTCATCACTTTTATATTTTAATTCAGTACTTTCAACCCAGGTGTCAGCCAGCCAAAATGCCCTCAATCCCAGTTGTCTTTTTTTTTTTTTAAAGATTTTATTTATTTATTTGAGAGAGAGAGAATGAGAGATAGAAAGCACGAGAGGGAAGAGGGTCAGAGGGAGAAGCAGACTCCCTGCTGAGCAGGGAGCCCGATGCGGGACTCGATCCCGGGACTCCAGGACCATGACCTGAGCCGAAGGCAGTCGCTTAACCAACTGAGTCACCCAGGCGCCCAATCCCAGTTGTCTTTAAGAACTGCTAGGGAAAGATCCACAACTAGCCAGTTGCCCTGCACCTCTTCATTCATCAGCATGGGGACTCCTTTCATGGTTAAAAATAAAGGGGGGGTGCTCTCTGGAATAAAAGCAGCTCCTCTGACAGGCATTCATAATTCCAGAAGCACAGCTGGGCCTCCAGTGCTCATCCCAGCTAGCAGGAGCCCATGTTACATAAATCATGTTCCTGCCACTTCATGGCACTTCAGGAAATTACTGGCCAGTATTAACCTGGGCTAAATTGCTCAGAGAATTATCAAAAGCCATCTCATTCATGCTAGTAATGTCAGCAAGAAGAGAATGAAGTCCACAGCCTTGAGTGGCTGGCCTTCTTAACAGGCCACCCAGCGGGTGACTGTGAGCAAGTATCTGGCCCTGGTGCTTGCTTCAGAAGTTAAACAAATGAGACCAGACCCCATCCAACTTCAAAGGCTTTCAAAGTCAGGATGAAAATACAACCAGCTTTAAACTCTTCACAAAACCCTGTACGAACTCAATCCAGAATGCTCACTGGGTACCTACCATGTCCAAGGTCCCATGCTGGGTGTTACAAGGAATCTCAGACTAGGAGGAACCCATCACAACTTAAGGCAGGTAAGTTAAATATATCAGCAGAGGAAAGCAGAACATAAAACTATATCCCCAGGGAGAAGTAAAATAATAGTGTTGTTAAAAGAGAAGCAGCTCGACAGCAAGCACTGCTCTAAGAGCATCACGCACACTAACTCATGTAAGAACCACCATGACCCTGTACGGTAGGCACTCTTACTATCTCCACCTCACCAATGAGGAGATGAAGCTACAGAAAGCCAAAACAATCTGCCTGCAACCAAACAGCCTCGAAGTGCTCAAGCTGGGATAAAGCCCCCGAGTCTCAGTCTAGTCAGTCTGAAACAGAATGGGCAGAGATGATGGCCACTTGGTGTGGTCCAGTAAGAAGTAACGGAGAAGGATGCATTTGAAATGGACCTAGAAGGATGAGGGGATACCGTTACTAAGGTAGATATAACCAAAGACGCCTTCTTTGCTTGTTCTCACAAGACCAGTCACTTACCAACAGAGGTAAATTAAACTCACACTGGCTACTGCTGCCTCAGCTTCTACCCCCACGGCCTGCATTTCCCAAGAGCTGCAGGAGTTCCACCCAATGGATCACTGAGTGACAGTGCCTCTCAGCCCCCCAGGAGTCTTCCTCCAGGGCTCCTCAGCACAGTGGAGGCATCACCCTGATGCACTACTCAATTGTGCTGAGGCAATTAAAGGATCCTGATGAAGGTTCACCCTAAATATTTTTAAACTACCTTATTAAAAGGTGTGATGCAAGTATAAGGTTGCATTATTATTTTTAAGCTCATCCTTTGCAGTCACTCATTTAGAGGTGTGAAAATAAAGCTTGTGTTTCATTTCTCACTTCCCGTATTTCCGCTTGATTAGCAGTCCTGCATCCCTGAGCTTGATGGTGGAGGCACACAGTGGAACGGGTCCTGTATTATAATTTCACACAAACAAAAATGTATTTCTTATTCAATGATGAGTGTTTCTGAGGCACATGAGAGTAAAAAGAGGCAATTCTTCTCATCTAACACCAACCAGTTTATAGGACACAAGGAAAACTCAACAACCCTATGTAAGTATATGCTTCTGGAATAAATAAAAATGTCTTTATTGTTGCTCCTTCTTTTTAAAATTTGGAGAGAGATTCACTTTATGTAGGGTTTTTTAAATCCTATCCCATAGCATTCTTTCAACATTATTTCAAAAGCTAGGCCTCCACCACTGCAGATTCAGTCACTACACCTTACGAAATAAATATTGTCTTGGACATTTAGTGTGAGGAGAATTAAAAGTTCCAGGAGTCATGCTTTGGAGATCTGTAAAGTCACTACACATTTTTTTTTAAGATTTTATTTTTAAGTAATCTCTACACCCAATGCGGGGCTTGAACTCACAACCCCAAGATCAAGAGGCACACACTCTACCAGCCAGGTGCCCCGTCACTACACTTTTTTAAAACTGCATGACCAGATGCAGAAATATCAACTCTCCAGAAACAATTATGTCAGGACAGAAACTAGGAACCGAATCCCAGTCTCTTCTCTCACCACAGGCCGGTCTACCAGAGCTGCAAGAGCTGCCGCTTCGGGCAGCTTCGGGCCTCGCGAATAATGAGCACTGTTCATGTAACAGTCCACTGGAATATAAATGCCATAAGGCTCAACTTTAATTATCTGGTATACCTCTATATCTCAGGACCAAGAATAAGGTCTAGCACATAGAAGGTACTCAACAAATGTGCTGAATAAAAAATAACTCCCATCTACCATTTAATAAAGACCCAAAACACAGCCAAAATTCTATCAAGACAGTCTCTACTGCATAGAGCTTGTAAAGATGCAATGAAAGACAGCAGGACAAGAACAGAGCTAATACCAAAATATTGGTCTTTACCAGGGAAAAACTTATCTTTGCCTAGCCAAATTCCCTACTGTGAGAGCAAAGAAGGCACTTTCAGAAGTTAATTAGGGGTTTAAAAAATTTCTTCAGTATTCAGAGGAAGCCTATATCCCCCCACCACCTCCTATTTGATCTCAAATCCATATCCCTCCACATTTTCTGTGAACAATTATCCCTTCCCCTTAGTCCCTGACCCTACACCTCCCCTAGATCAAGGAAATACACACAAATCACATATGAAGACAATCTCACAAAATGGCTAACAGGACCAAACTATTTAACGCCAGCACCAAAGGAAAGGCATCTTAATTCGCTAAATCAATAAGCAATGACAAACACCACACATCAACATCCCCCACAGCCAGTCACCACCTTAATAATGAGCAGTATATTTCAATTCCAATCACAGCCACAGTGGCCAGGCCAGATATTATCTGACAAAGTTGGTAGATGTTACATTTATATAGCAACACACCACCCAGGATGGCACAGAGGATCCCAGCAAATCCAGACTAAAGACCAGATATGCCTCTTCCCTCTCAGGGCAAGGAAATAAACCAGTGGCCCAGCATTTCCAGACAGTGGAAGCGTGCATTTATTAGCCTTTCGAGCTACAGACTTTTTGGTCCATGGACTCCATTCAGTACACCAAACAGAGTCAAGCCAGTACAGAAGAAAGTAGAAAGCAACTCTCAGCATTATACCACTGGTTGGGCAAGACTGAATAAAATGTTAACAGACCACTAGGAAAATTCACCTGGATTCTAGTCTACCTGCAGCCATCTTATGTGACAAGTGATTTACATACTAAGTCAAATAACTACAACTAAAGACTTATAAATTGAATTTTTTGAATCTCAAAACCTACTTTCCTATTGATTTACAAGATTATGTTGGAGATGCTTTACTGTCATGTGTAATTATTTTTTAATGGGCAGCAACTCTTTACATAAAGGATTTAGGTTTCTCTGACCTCTATTAAGCCTCTCTAGAAAGCAGTGACTTATAGTAAACAGTTTAACTGTATTAAGGGAACCCCTCTCTATGGTCTGGAATTGTGGTTGCCCTGTTCTCATTATAAAACAAAGCTTCATTTAAAAGAATTCATCTCTAGTGAAACTATTTTGGTAAGTTTTAATGTTAACTGTGTTTTTAATAGGAAAAGACACTTGTATTTTGGCCTTGAGTTCATATCATATGATGAAAAAGAATTAGCAAGTTCAAGGAGAAAGAAGTGATTTTCATTGTCAATTTACTATTAAACATTTTTTCTTTCATTTATTAGGCAAGAAATCGAAACACAAAATGCATGCTGAAATTAAAGCCTCTACTTGAATGTGTTCTTCTGTACAACAAAAAGGTAAAAAATAAACCCCTTAAGGACCATAAAAACTGAAGACATGAAGACTCAGGAGTCAGGTTCAGCTTCTAAAAGGTTTTCCAATCTTTGAAATGGGTCCTTTAAAGGGGAGGGGGCCAGGGGGAGCGGTAATAAAAAATGAGGTATTTAAAAGCCACTATATATAACAGTCACCAAAAGAAGGGTCTTAACTCAAAAGAACACCTGTTGACAGATGCCTAGGAAATTTAACTCCCCAGTGCACAACACGGAGTGGTTAGGAGTGACATCAGATGTTTGAGCACTAGTCACAATTAGCAAGGCATTTTGCTAAATCCTCTCAAGAAGTACAGCATAGCAAGGCTCCCAAGGCAGAGAGCCATGTAACCTTGGGCAAATTATCTAACATGTCTGTGACTCAGGTTTCCTATCAAAAGAGCAGACCTACCTCATAGGGTTGTCATGTGGATTAAATAAGCAAATACTTAAAGGTGTTTATTACATATTCAATAAGTGTTCTTAACATCCTAGTTATTACTATACTCACTAACCTCTATATTTTCCTTTTTTTTCTCATAACACAAAGAGAAACCAGGCCCTAACGCCAAGCATTAGTGATAACGAGGGTAAACTATTGGTCTAAAATGATTAAGCAAGCCCATTTCCTACCCTAGGATATAAGGCTGCATGATCATCTCCTACCCCAGGACACACAAAGCAGAAAGGCCTACCTTACCAGGTGTGTGTCTGGTGAGAGAGTTTAGAAGGGGGTTAAAAACTCTGCAACCTTAACAACTGAAGGACAACTTTTAGGGACAAGGAGATTGGAAAATCCACTGGGGCTTTCAGCAAGTAATAAATACGTCAATGAGCTTTTCTAAGCTCTTAAAAGAAACTCTTTGTTCTCTGGCCTCCCCCATAAATTTTCACTGGAAGGCATCCTGGCCATTCCACTGGATCCGAGTTGGGAACCAGACATAGTGACAAGAGATTTGGTTTTTATGTCTACTTCAGATTACCTGACGAGAAGGAGGGCAGAGGGGTGACCTAAAACTAGTCCCTGATTCACTTAATAACTGTGCCCAAGTCAGAAAGTTAATGGCACAATAAAGTAACTTAACCAAAATGTTGGAATGCAGCACTGTGAAAACTGAAGGCCTGTACATCCAAACCTACTGATGAACAACAGCAGAAACAAAATAAAATAGTCCTGGTGTCAGCCTTGTTTATATGCTAAGTGCTTCAGAGACAAACAAAGCCCGGGCTCTATGTGCAATGAGACCATCATTCTCCAAGTCCAGTACCTGGAGAGAAAGCTACCCTCAGTCAGGATCAGTACCTCTGTGATTAGAGCAGGACCAATGAAATCTATCTCTCAGCTGGCCCTAGGAGGCAAACATTCTCACCCTTCAAGAACCAGTTCAAAGACCACCTCCTCTGCGAAGCCTTCTCTGATAAGCCAGGCTTAGTCACATTGTGTCTCCAATGCTCCCTGCTGTTCATTCAGAATTCTTTTGGCATATTTATCCCAAAGAATTGTAACTTATGTTTCTGTATTTCCCTGCCCTACTGGACTGTGAAATTTGCAGAAAGGAAGCATATATCTTCTTTTGATTTGTACATTTGCTGAATGAATGGATGAATGAACATCACAGCCCTGGGTTTTAGTCGATTCATAGGGTGATATGTGTACTTTATGTTACAGTGGTTGAAATCTATACTAAAGAAGGGGGCCATAAAGAAAATAAATTAGATTGTTTTTTAATAAACTGGAGGCAAACAGTATGAGAGGAAAGGTAAGAAAAAGCCCCACTAATCTCTGACTAATGGAATGTTAAATAAAACACACTGGAATAAAAATAAGGTATACAGCACTGTGTCAACATCATAGCAGAATAGATATTCAGCAGAAACACATTGTGTATCACCCACTTCTCTCTCCAAATAAATCAGAGGGATCTAATCCAATTTCAAGAAAGGATATATAAATGATAACTGACAAAACGGACTCTTACATGTCAGGTAAAATGCTATAGAGGGACTCAGCTGGTTATGTAAATAGAAAGGAAAGGGAAATCACAGGCTGTCTTGCCAGCAATTCTATCACAAAAGAGCAATCGGTACCTCTATCACCCACACAACCTTGCTTCTCTGAAAGCCTTGTCACCCACGGAGATGACCTCTTCTGGTCAGTCATGTCCCTTAATGCACTGAAATATAAGCCTCATGAGAGCAGGGACTTTGTGTATAACAATATCCCCAACACTTCAATAAGGCCTGGCTCACAGCAGAGGCTGAATAAGCTTTTGTTGAATGAAAGCGGAAATGAGTGAGCAAAGGAGGGAATGGGGCAGAAAAACTGAGAGGAGAGGGAGAATTTGTCTTCTACATGTCTTTGTACACTTCAGAGCACTGCAGCAATTCAAGCTAATTTTTCCCACAATTTCAGTGTTTCTCATGAAAAACAAGTTTTTGGGGTGGGTGGGTAGGGGTGTGTGTGTGTGTGTGTGTTGGGGTGGGTGGGTAGGTGTGTGTGTGTGTGTGTGTGTGTGTGTGTGTGTGTGTGTGTGTGTGTGTGTGTGTGTGTGTGTTTTAATCAGCCCAGAACAAATACTGGTCAAGCAAAGAATGAGGTATATGTCCATTCACTTATTCAGCAGATGTGTACCTTCTATCCCACGATGTTCCAGGTACCCACACTAGGTGCAGGTGAAGGAGCAGAAAACAAGACTAGGCATAGAAACAGAAGATCTTGTCAGCCTCGCCATCATCACTAAGGCATCCATCTACCCAATGTCCTGATCAAAACCAGTAGTCCCTAGCAAGTCAGCCCTGCATCAGGGCACAAAGTTCAATTCTGATTGGTATTATTCAAGACTAAGATATCAGAAAAGGTGACAAACGCATGAGAGAGACAAGAAAAGCTACAATGAAGAAAGAAGAACAACTGGAGTTGTCTGGCCTAGAGAACAAGGCTGATTTCATTAGAGGCTTCAAATACACAAAGGGCTTTTATGAGATAATCCTGAGCATTTCCACGGCTCTCCTTTCTTTCTGAGTAAGGGCTGTAATAGGCATTTCCTCCTATTGACTTCAGAGATGCCTTCCTCGAGTCAGAAGTGAATGCCAATATTTTGCTTGCTGATATGTAAGCAAGGGCTTAGCATTCCAAAAACACACAAATACCAGTTTCCTCCTTCCTAGGCTTTAGCAGGCTGCTGTACGCGTTTCTTTCCCACCCTATAATTTCTTCTCCGCCTTTGTTAAAACTGTAAGCACATCTGCAAAACTAAACATGACACTGTAAATGACTGTCACTTCCTTCTCCCCCCCGCCCAGCCCATACTCAGCAACCTGACTACAGAAACCAGCCCACTTCACCAGCATCTGACAGAGGGTTTCCCTGGGGCAGGTGGCCACTTCACTACCTAGAGCTACCAGCCACGCATCCACACAAGCCAGTTACCCTGACTCCATGACCTGTGGAGAGAAAGTAGTAGATGGCTGGGGGTTGGCCAACGTGCGGTCTCTATTTGCAAGGCTGGGTTAAATCATGAAGGTGCATGGCACATAGGGACAATTATTAGTGAAATATGAGATCATGCATATTTGTAGTTCAGCATTTCCAACCCCCAGGCCTCACTCCCCCTTCCCAAATGTCAACCCTCCAACTCCTATCACAAGATGCTCAGTGATCTATTTTTTTGATCCCACATGCCCAAAGTGTCCACCAAGCAAAAGGCAAAGCTCTACACTCATTTCCAGGCCCCACTGTACCCAATGCATCCACCTCTCAAAACAAACAAACAAAACTAGTATTAATAATCAAGAGAAACTGTTAGACAAGGAATGGGGACAACAATATAATTAACAAGGACTTCCCATGGTTCTCACCATAATGTTGCTCTTCCTATCACCCCAAATATCCCCATGGAACAAATAACAACATTAAACTCCTAAAATCAAATAGAAAAAGGAAGCCAGGTTAAAGTGAGAATTCTAATTATTTAGCTAAGCAATACAATTCTTATGGCAGAGGAAATAATTTACTGATGAGATCTTTTTCAGAGACCAGTTCCCCCACCCTTACTCCAAACTCCATGCTGAATCATTAGTTTTTGGTGGGGGTGACTACTGTTTTAATTAAAGACTATGCAGTAGGAAGTTCAGATTATAAAGTAACCCCAGTAACCCCAAGGATACCACAATCCTCCATACCACCATCTCAGCCCAAGGCGTACCCTGCATAACATCTCCACTAGCGTTTTCCTGATCTACCAACTAAAATACTGGATTTATAAAATGGGGCTGGCAAATTCTTGTTTTCTGTAAGACTACACTCTCAAAATGGACTGCTCCAAACCTTACCTCTGTCCGCCCTCCCCTAAACCACTTGACGGGCGACCCTGTCAAGTCACTTAACCTCCCTATGTCTCTAATCTCTCAGCTGAACAATTAATTGTGTTCCCTCATCTCGGGGGAATGTTGAAAGAGATCACTATTAATAGACTAGTCCTTGCAAAGTTATTTGCTAATGCAAAACTACTACATGAGGGCTGTGTCCTGGGGACCACAGGGAGGTGTAATGGGAAAAGAAGATTTGGGGTCTAATGGAAATCAAATTTAAATCCCAACCCTACAACTTCTCAGCTGCCAGGGACCTCAGGCAAGCTACATATTCTGTAATCTTCAGTTTCTGTATTTGCAAAATAGCAAAATATACCACCTTTCCCCTGCTGCTGTTGTGAGAATCGGATGAGCTAATGTATGTGGAGTACTTCAAGTTCCTGGCACAAAGCAGGCACTCGAATGTCAGGTTCCTTTGCACCTACAAAACCTTTTGCAACTTCTCCTTGACACTCAACGCTGGCAATGCCCTAGATAAGCCCCGCAAGATCTCCCGCCTGAGATACTGCAGCAGGCTTCTATGTTCCTATTTCCAGTCTCCATCACCATCCATCCTTCATCATCCATCTTGCTATGAGTAAGTGTGACCTTTGAAAATGCATCTCTCATACTATCCCGTTACTTAACATTCTCCAACAAATCCCTACATCATACAGAGTTAAAGTCAAAAGCCTCAAAGAGATAGAAAAGACCTTTCACTAACTGGCACTCACTGACTTTAACCCCTCCCTCCTCCAAACTGTCTTTTGCAGCTCTTCCTACCATCCCATGCTTGTCACAACCTCCCGCGGCCCCTGCACATGCTGCGTGTTGCTCCCACCGTTCTCTGCCACATGAGACCCTTTGCCCACACAGTGCTGGGGTTTGGAGCCAGAGGCCACGGAGGGAGGTGCTTGGCATTCTGACTTTCCATAGCCTCTTTTTTTTTTTTTTTTAAAGGTTTATGTATTCATTTGAGAGAGAGTGAATGAGAGAGAGAGAGGTAGCTCATCTGTGAGAGCAGGGGGCAAGGGGCAGAGGGAGAGGGAGAGAGAATCCTCAAGCAGAATCCCCACTGGGCATGGCCCCACACAGGGCTCAATCCCAGGACCCTGAGATCATGACCTGACCAAATTAAGAGGTGCCCGCCCGCTTAAACAACTGAGCCACCTGGGTGCCCCCGAGCCTCCTCTTCTGGTTCAGTTCACTGGGACGTTACCAGAGGAGGAAAAGGAGCACAAGTGTCCTCTGCACGCAAGAGCACAGCAGGCAGCAAGAAGCAAGACCGATCCAGCTCTGTCTTCCTAAAGGTCACCGGAAAGGGTATCACAGCTGCGGCAAAGGAGGACAGGCCCCTGTGAGGCTGCGGGTGAACAGCAGAAGCCAGTCTGGGGCCTGCGAAGGCTCATCACCAGATCACTTACAGCCCCCACGCCTGGCCTGCAGGTCTGAGCGCCTGAGCTCAGGGATGACCGCCGTCTCTCCCAGAAAGCCTGGGAGCCCAGCTATCTTTATCTTGTCTCCTGCATACAAGCTGCCCCAGCTCTGGAATGGAGACAAACTTCCTTGTGTTAGAGGGTATTTCCTGAGCCTTAACATTTGGCAAAACACCACAAATGACTTTTGGATAAATACTGTTGCCAACTCACAGTGATGAAAATACCACCCCACTGTTCTGGAGCTCCCTGCTTCTTACAGAGGTCTTTCACAAACATCGCCCGTACTGAACCCTCACAGCATCCCAAGTTATTGGCATTCCCATTTTATGGAGGAGGAAACAGCTTTAGAAAAACAAAGTAATGGCCTCATAGCCAAAAGAGCAGAGCCTAGTTCCTCCGTGGACCCACCAATCCTCATATACTCAGAACTGTCCAGCCAAGGAGCCCCTGGGGAAGAGAATTACTGAGCCTCTCTAGAACTTGGCAACTTCCTGAATCACTCCTCTGATCCCTTTCACTGAGCACAAAAACAAACAGGTCAACAGGAACAATTCCCAACTCACTGGCACAAGGTACGAAAATGTCCACGTTGCATGCATCCAGATGCACTCCAGACAAAATGCAGGAGAGCAAGCCAGGCAGTCCCTGCAAAGACGTGGAAGGAAACCCCCCTTTCAGTACTTCTTATGTGCCAGGCACTGCACTCCACATTCTCATGTTATATAATCATACTGAATTTTTCCAGTTGTGAGGAAGCAATTACCATCCCCACCTTATAAGATAAAAACTGAGGCTCCAAGAGGCTAACTTGCCCTGCGTCACTCAATGGAGCCAATACCTAAACCCTAGATTTTTCTTTTTCTTTTTTTTTTTTAAGTAAACTCTACCCCCAACACAGGGCTCGAACCCACAACCCCAAGATCAAGAATCGTATACTCTACCAACTGAGTCAGCCAGGTGCCCCATAAACCCCAGATATTTCTAAACTCCAGGCGATACAAAGTCTTTGGTCAGGAAACATGGCTTCCTTTGAGAAAGGTATGCTGGAGACACACTATTTTAAGTTAGTATCACCTAAAACACACATAGCTCCAGCCCTGCAACACACCGCAAATCCAAAATACTCAGGTTCATTTCTAATTTCCCCTCTGCTCCTCCATCAGTGATCCTGAGAAATTTAGATTAGTCTCTTAGCTCTTTTCCCATTGATAAAGAATGCTTTCCTCCTAAAAGTCATATTTTTCTGTAAGTGACCTAAGGACTAGAGAGCAAAAGAACACTTATGAAATTGACAATTTTCCATCCTCTCAAAGATTAATTCACTATATTTACCCACGAGTGTCACAATTTCAAAAAACCATTTTTTAAGCCAACAATTATCCTGATCAAAATAAGTCTCACACAAGATTCCGACCTTAAATAGTGAGTGTAAGCAGCATTGATTAAAAGCCTTAAACTTATCCTTTTATTGGCAAACACATTCAGGGGCAGTTATTCACGGCATCTGGTTCAGAAATTAGATACAGAGTTAGCTGTAGATTGATTAGTGCTTAGTATAAAGAAGAAAAAGACTAATTCCTGTATTATTCCTGGCTCAGCAAGCGACAGCCTTGGCTTGGATCCATGACAAGGGGCCCAGAGAGACTCCAGGCCCCATCTGTACAACAGGAAACGTGGGCAAGCCAAAGCTGTGTTCTGACAAGTCGTGTTTCCTCCCCCTGGGAGACTGAACACCTCTGCAGAGAGCCAGGGCCCACCCCAGCCTACTCACTCTCTCAGCAGGCAAGCATCCCACTCTTGCTAGAGAATACACTTCAAGGAGTCAGTGCCACCCCAGCTAAACTCAGAGAAAGGGCTCCATAGTCAGCACTGGGGCCCTATCTGAGCATCTGAGGCGGAGGAATTTGGGCACACAATGAAGAAAGGGGCACTGAGGTAATGAGGCAAATCAGCACCTGTGCTGATCACAGACATACTAATTTAACTTCCAGTGAGTACTCCCTGCTGGGCACTGGAACAAACACTTTGTGTTTTAAGTAACACATTTAATCTTTGCAACTCTGTTAGATAAATACTACCATGTCCCATTTTTGAAACAAGGTACCTAAGACACAGAAAGGCTAACAAGTAAGGTCCAAGCTCACATCCAGCCACTAAGTGGTGGAGACAGGGTTCAAACCTAGGAAGTCTGGGTTTCAGACTCTTGTTATCCTAAACACCACACTGTACTTCTTCAAGATGGTACCTGGCAATACAGTTGCGGTAAACTGAGCAAGCACCTGTGTTATGTCTATTTCTATGCAGCTGTATAAGTCTGTAAGCTGAGAAACGATCCTGCAGGTTCAACCACTAATGAGTTAAGGCCTGAGGTTCAGACTAATACCCCAACCTTTCACCCACCTGCCTCCAAAAAAAAAAAAAAAAAAAAAGCTTCACGTGAGCCTGAGAATTACTTTTCGTTTTTCTGGTGACTTTTAGTTACTAAACCTTCAAAAGAGATGTGCAACTCATTTTTCTAAACAAAAGTTTTGCCCTGTACTGCTTGCTAATATCCCCGCTTCTTATTTTCCAATGCCCCTCCCATCTTCTTCCTTCCATAGCTTCTGCTGCTTATTATTACAGTGGAACAGGAACAGGGTCTGAAGACTGGAAGCATCAGGTTTCTATTTCAGCCCACTCTCTAAATTCTGGGTGACCTTTCACAAGTACCACAATTCCTCAAAAGTCTGTCCTCCCTAATCTGTAAAACGGAGATAAGACCACCAGCTTCTGTGGACTGCTCAGTGAAATGATGCTTAAGGATAACACCTAGCTCATAATAGGCAATCGATACTTGTTAGCACCCCCTCTGCCTTCTCACCTGGGTCAGACCTACCTCCAGTCTGAACACCATAAGCTTATCCATAAGCAAATTGTTTTACTGAAACTAAACTTGCAACAAGAGCTTTGTGATGTGCTCACCATTTCCCTCCCAAGAGCCTCCACCTCGGATTTTCGCGGCTCCCCACCCACTTCTCCACACAGTCACACATGAACCAACGGCAGGCATTTACTTCTATGTCAGTAAGTCTTAAATTTGAGCCTCATCATAAACAGAATGAGAAAACAAGTGAATGCACCAAATGTACTATAAAGTCTACACAAATGGGGGTTATTGTCACAACTTGAATATCTGCAAGGTATTCAGATTCCTTGTAAACTCCTCCTCATCCCCAGGCCCTGCATTCCAGATACTTTTCAACATGTCTGTTCAACCAGCCCCTTCAGCCCAATTCAAAGAATCAGATGTGGCCCATTCTTTCTCTGCAGCTCTCCTGCCTCCTCCTTTCCTGCCTCTAATGCCAGGGTGGTTTTTAAAACAAATGAGAATGGCACTCAAGAAGCAAAATGAATTCACTTAGCTCTATGCTCCCCTCTCCCTTGCTGTTATTTATTTTTGTGTTTTTCACCAGAAGCAACATTTGTCAACATGGCAGCCGAGAAGCCGCAAGCCAGGGAGAACAGTTTTTGTATAAAACAAATAACGTAAGCAGTGAAGGAGTGGTTCTGAATAAAGGTGCCATACAAACGGCCACAAAGTGCAAAATGGTGAGCCCTTGCGTTGATCGTAGCAACTGCTTCGACACCCGAAGAAACAAATACTTTAGAGGGGGAAAAGCTAAACTGGCTATTTACAGAGAAATTTAAAGAATTTTCCATCACATGATCCAGCAACAGCAAAACTGGCATAGTCCACAACCAAAAGGAAGGGGGAAAAGGTGGGGTCTTCAAGAACTAGGGGGAAGGTGCGGGGATGAAAATGTTCTAACACTGTGGTGATGGTTGCACATACTTTAGTAAATATACGAAAAGCCACTGAATTGCACACTTTAAATGGGTGGACTGTATTGTATGTGACTTAGATCTCATAAAACTGCTTAAAGGAAGGGGAGCAGTGGCTTCATGGGAATATAAGTGGGTAAAGAGGAAATGTACCTTGAATCACCCTCACTGACCTTCAGAGACCTGAACTCCACCAGCCTCATCACTGTGTATTCAGCCCAGCACCAGGAACACTGCACATGCCGTTTTATTCAGTCTCAGCAGCCAGCTCTTCCGATGGCATTCCCAGTGTACAGGTGTGGAAGAGGGGCTCAGACACATCTAAGGGGACCCTGCTTCTAGTAAGGTATCCGTCACCAAGGCCCACACTCTTTCCACCTCACCCCATGGCCTCCCTGGTCACATGATCACATCACAAGGAACAGGATACTTACGCCATATTGATTTATTTTCCCCAATAACTTAAGCTTATCCATAAGCAAATTGTTTTACTGAAACTAAACGTGCAACAAGAGCTTTGCGATGTGCTCACCATTTCCCTCTATTCCTCAAAGGACACCAAGAACATGCCTGCTATTTTCCATGAGACAATTTTCTCTACGAACCTGGCTCACTCTACATATAGCGTTGCCCCTAAGGACTCCCAGGACAGCTGGGGCTGCTGCCTGTTTGGCCCAAATTCCATTCTTGTATTTTAACAGCTATTATATCTCTCCCCCCTGCAGTCACCTAGCACTCCTTGTAATTGTGTATGTATCATCAGGATAGACAGTGTCTCCTCCAATCCCTGTACAGGTAAGGAAGGAACCAAGGGAGCCTCACCAGTCACTGTTACTCCAGAAGTAAAAGTAAAGTTTGAGAGCTTTGTTAAAGCTATTTGTCAATCAACGGCTTTTTCAAATTTTATAACCAGGTTTTCAAAAGATAAAGGTGTCTGTCACACATCTGATCCACGGATAACTGAGATTTTATGACAATAATAATGATCAATATTCTATCTTTCATGTGACTTTTAACTTTTGCAAACCACCAGGCTACACTAGCCTTTTTAAAAATTACAGAGGTGGTCTCCCCACATACCTACCTTCCCACCTACTTTATTCCTCTGTGCAGATGCCTTATCTAGGAAAGCTTCATCCCAACAGTGTGTGAACTTTCCTGATACGGAATCTAAAACTCCAAGCAGAGAAGGCTGTTTTTAAAGGGAACATGATCTCTTCCTCCCAAGCTCAGATTCTGTTGACAGAACCCTATCCACCATTCAATAACTCAAATTTCATATTAAGAAAAGTCAATTCTTTTTTTAAAAAAAGAGAGAGAAGAAAAGTTAATTCTTACAAGGAACGATAAAGAAAAATGCCATAATTACATCCTATCTACATTGGATTTCACTTTGAAATTTTTTTTTAATTAAGAAAGAAAACTAACAATGCTAAACAATCTAATACTCTACCTAGTACAGAAACCCTGTAAAGTCTGCATGCTTTGTCCCCATTTTACAGATGGAAACAGTGGCCTAACAGAGTCTTAGCCAAATACTATCTCTCACTTTCTCCCTCTGTTTCTCTCTCTCTCTCTCTTTCTCTCTCACACACACACTAAATGGCAAACCTCAGCTTTGAACCTCAACCTGTGAGAACCAATCTAGTATTGCAACGCAGCACACACAGTGGTAAATCTCAGGCTTAGAAGCCAGAGAGACCTCGATTTTAAATCCATCTCCACACTTACAAGTTCTATAATTTTGAGTAAGCAACTTCCCCATGTATAAAATAAAACTGATACTACCTTGCAGGTCATCCTGGAAACAAAACAAGATCATGTCTATAATGCCCACAGTTTACATTCAGCCAGTTATTTGTTTTATTTACATCACATCATTTCATACTTATATACCATATTATAATAGCCAGCCGTTACTAAGAACTTACTATATACAAGGCACTATTCTAAATGCTCTGTCCCAAGGTCACAACACAATGGCACAGTTGGGATTCAAACCCGGGCAAGTGTGGCTCAGAGCCAAGGCTTCTACCCACTCTTCATTAGTACAGAAAGTTAACTTTACAGATGACAGGATCAGCTCCCATTCACTAGAGCAATGGATCTCAAAGTGTGGTCCCTGAACTAGAACTAGCAGTACCGGCATCACTGAGGAACAGGAAGATAAAAAGAATGCAATTCCTGGGCCCTGCCCCTAACCTCCTAAATCAGAAGCTCTGGGGATGGGGCCAAGCATTCCCTGTTTTAACAAGTGCAGCTCAGTCACCTGGAATACTTGTCAAAACACAGATTGCTGGGCCCCAGCAATACATATGCTTAGGTTTCTGGCACAAATAATCTAGAGGATGCTCAAACACAAAAATGCTAACAATGCCAGGCTCTGCTATCCGGCTTCTAGGTTCTTTTTGACCACCAGCCCTCTTCAGTCAGGTACTAAGGCACAGACTTAACAATGGTTGAAACTGGTGTCCCACCTCCACCATCTGAAAATATATGTTTGCCCCCATAAACTCCATTCCCAATGTAGTAGTCAGAGTCTACTTAATACTCCCCCAGTAGAGCTCCCCTTCCCATTCAGAAAAAGCCAGAGTTCTCACAGTACCTACACAAGGCCAGATAGGATCCATTCTTATCCTGCTGCCAACCTCTCCCTGACTTCCTCTCCTACCTCTGTCTTTCTCACTTCTACCTCCCACTCTGCACCGGTCACACTGGCATCCTTGTTGCTCCTCAAACATGGCAACTGGTACCGACTTAAGACACTTAAATGTCACTTTAGAGAGCCCTTCCCTAACCCCACACTGCCATCCCAGCACACACTTATTCTTAAACCCTGCATTGTTTTTCTCCATAGGATGTATTACCATCAGATGTACCAAATATTCACTCGTTTATCTGCTTGTAGCTTCTTTCTCCCAAGTAAAGGTAAGTTTCATGAAGGCAGAGACTGTTTTTTGTTGTTGTTGCCATCATAAAAGGCAAGAGAGGCAAGTACTATGAAGTATCCATAACCATATGCTCAGTGAATGAATAAATGGAAGAACCCAGTTAATCCCAAATGGTTATCCCAAAAAGCCAAATGTCATTTTAAAAATGTTGATGCATTAACTGGCATTGTTTTTGTCTTTTTATTACCAGTAACACAAATGGGTACCGCAACTTCCAAACCTACACAGAATACTTAAAATCCCATGTCTCTGAATACTTAAAATCCCATGTCTCTGAAAGAAATGCCATGTACCATGCAAACTGCAAGATTATTTTTTCTAAGCCCACACAAATATTACTTCCCCCCGAATGTAATTTCTAATTTACAACTCCAAAATATAATCTCTATTGGAATTTGCATAAAACTCAACAGACTTACAGTAAGATATTAAATTTTAAATTTGCATGCAAGAATGACCAAGTAATATTAGTCTAGCCAAGGAGATCGTGTCTGTAAACTTGAGAGCTTGCAGATGTAATGAGAAGAAAAATTGTACCCTTCAATGAAAGCAAGTTGATTAAAATGCTCTGGTGAAGTTGTAACAGTGCAAGGGAGGCAAAGTGCATTTCAAATTTCATAACCTGGGCTCTGATAACATAAGATAAGAGTCACTGCTCCAGCACAGGGCAATGGAACATCCACTGCATCTGTAAACAGAACCAGGTGACAAAGGTAAAGAGCCTAGGAGTCTGAATGTCCCCATCTGGCCCTACACTCCCTTCGGATCAAGGAGATACAAAACCACAGTGACTGATAGCAAAGCAACATGGTAACCTTACGAATCTCACCAGCTGTAGAGCCTGAATTATGCACTGTATATGCCTGTGGGTGTAGTGGTCTGTTTTGTTTTGTTATAAAGAGTAAGAGTCGCTTCCTCCCAGGAGCTCTGAAATGTAAAGGTGAACTGCTCAATGATCTCTTCTGAAACAACCAAGGTATGGGACTAAGAAGCAGACATATTTAAGGAGTAAGCCTCAGGGGGCCCACAACTCTGCTCTCAAGAAGTAGCCAAAGGCAGCACAGCACTTCACAAAAGGTGTTGCATGAGAAGAGCGTGGTGTTCAACAGGTCAAAGCTAAGAGGAGACTCTGAACCTTCTGAGGAGCCTGTTTCCATTGTTTTAGTCTGTTTTTTTAATGGGGGGGAGAGGGGGAGCAATACATTTTTTCAAAGAATCCTAGTGCTCTCAAAGTGTAAAAAATCACTGGTCTAATGGATTCTGAAGAGAAGTCAGGAGATGAATAATCAAATGCTAATCCAGGTATGGTGCCTTGCCGGCTGTACGACCTTGATCTACTCTACCTGTCCAAGCCCCTATCATCAATAAACTCTACTCCCAGGTATTTATTTACTCAAGAGAAATGAAAGCATACCTATACAAAGAACTGTATGTAAATGTTCTAGCAGCTTTATTCATAACAGCCATAAATTGGGAATAATCCAAAATTCCATCAACAGGAGAGTGATTAAACACACTAGGACATCCATATGAAAGGACAGCACACAGCAGTAACAAGGACCAGACTCCTGATACCCACCAACATGGATCAACCTCAAGATGATTATGCTGAGTGAAAGAAGCCAGACATAAAAGAGTACATACCACATAATTCTATTAAGAGAACACTAATCTATAGTGATAGGATGCAGATCAGTGGCTGCCCAGGGGCCAGGTGTAAGAATGGGGGATTGACTGGGAAAGAGACCAGGGAATTCAGGGGGAGAAAGAAATGTTCTAATCTTGATGATGGCGGTGATTACAGTTCTAAGCTCAGAGAACTGCTGTATACTTAGAATGGATGCATTTTATTGCATGTAAAAAGAAGGTTAAAAAATATATGTCCTCCCTAACCCATGACAGTGTTATTAAGGAACAAATGAGATAAGTGATATGTGGAAGCTTAACACACAGGCACAGGGCATTAAACAGGTAAAGGACAAAGCCATTAGCAAACAACACATTTTTCATTCCAGGAGCCAAGAGTATGTCACAGAGGACAGTCCTGCCCACTAACAATGATGAGGAAGAAAGCACTGGCACTTCCTTTGCCAGTTGTTGCCAGGCACTTAAGATCTTTACATGTATCAACTCACCAACATCAACTCACCTCACAACAATCCTATGAGTAAGGTATTATTATTTCCATGTTACAGATGAGGTAATGGAGGCTCTGAGGATTAAGTACGTTGCTCAAAGCCAGAAGAAAAGCCAGAGCATATGATTTTTTGATCAGTGAAAGACTCTTACAGATAGCAAAGTACTAAGCCGGGAAAGCTATTTTCCCACCTCAAGACAAGTTAAGTATAAAAGTGCTACCTCCAAGCCAAAGCCACCTTCCCAGTCGACAAAGGACAAGGTGAGTTACACAGGAGACGCTCACTCCTTCTCATGGATTTGGAGAACAACAAATGAAAACAGAGACACCAGAGCAGAAAAAGGAAAGCTGATAACACCTGTGCATAAGTCATAAAAGTGGTTCACAGGCAACACATAATTAGCAGAATTAACTACCTACCACATGAGGCTTTACTGAGTTTTAAAGGTATTCTCATCTGACCAGCAACCCTGAGGAACAGTGTTATGTTAACCATTGTATTCGTGAAGAAACCAAGCCTTGGACAGGTAAGATTACCTGCAAAGGGTACATACAATAAGCAAGTGATAGAACCCACAGTTGAATCAAAGTTTGGATTATCTTCAAAAGCTGGTAATGTTGTTTACATTTACTCCCATCCCAATCTCAGTGAAATCAATGTTTCAAGGAAATAACGGAAAAGGCAATGGAAGCATGGACATCAATCTAAACCTAAATTGTCTCCAACTGTTCCAATATTTTTCTGAGAATGTAATGGCCAATGTTATTGAATGAGCAAACATGCCTGGCATAGCACTAAGGTGCTTTAGATATGAATGCAAGTCATCTTCACAGAAGTTTAAAAAGGTGGAAAGAAAAAAAACAACTCTCTACCTAGAATCCATGTATGGGGCCAAACTATCTTTTGAAATGAAAAGCAAAATAAAGACAGATAAATTTAAAAAAAGCATTCACTACTAATAGACACTCATTAAAGGAAATTAAATGAATTATGAACAGAGAAACTGGTAAACATAAAAGTAAATCTAAAATACCATCTGTAAAAAGGATAATAATATCTCATTTGTATGTTTACAAAAAGGCAAAACTAAAACATTGGACTTGGTTGCAGGGAGGGAGGTGCTCAGACTTAAAGCCTGGTCCCCTGCGTTGTCCCAGGGGGTTAAAACGGATTAACTTTACACTTAAAGTATACTCAGTTTCATTTCCAATATACATCCTCAAAACCAAACTGGGGTGCGGGGGGTGAAGAGGAATGAGCAGGAACAAGGGGGAAATTGTGGTTCCAGGATCAGCCAAGATCCCAAGGCCATTTTGTAAACCACCACCAGCGCACTACAGACAAAAATAGCTCTCAGGGAACCACAGGTGAGCCCTTCTGAAACAAGCCTGAGAGATTCCTGCTTGTCATCTCTTCTCAAAGCAGCTGGAGACAAGATTCAAGTCTTCAACAGATCATCTAGATGAGAAATCACCACCAGAAGCCACACTTTCGAACACTGTACTCTTTTTGGCCTCTGCAGAGGAAACCTTTCCAAGCAGGTTGGCAATTCAAAGAAATGGTAACTAGACGCAGAATTTTCTATAACTGTAACTATCCAAGCCCATCACTATTTTTAATTCTGGATAAACATTAATGGTCTCCATGCAAAAGCCCTCTCTCACACCACAGAGCAATACTAACCTCACACCTGGACTCTATGTATCATTCCCCTATTGAACACAATTTTGATTTAAGTATGTTTTTGTCAAGAATCTTTAATTATGTTTCACAATTGTGCCTTCCTTTCTTTCAGTTGCCTAAAATTTCAACTGCAGTGCCTCAGAAGTAGATTAAATAAAGATAAGCGCTTGTCAATCAGAACTGGCTTCTCTCCCCCCGCCTCCTCTGGTGACTAGTTCCAAATGCTGCCAATCGAGAAAAATCCTGCACATCAGCTGTCATTCATTCCTGTCTAAATGATGCTGGTCTGACTTCATTAGAAACAGTGTCCTGAGCAAAAGCTACAGCCAATCATGTCCACAGAACATCGAAGAAGCAGCTGGTCTTATCTAGCTGGTGTCTGGCACAATTCCCATTCCTGGAGGATGCAAGCAGGGCCAGCCACACCTCCCCAGGGCCAAAAAAAAAAAAAAAAAGCTAGTCATGTCTCTGGCACATTTCAGGTTGCTGTATACATGTCTTGTGTTGATTTTGCTCCCATCTCACTGGCCCATTAAAGGTAATCTCAGACTTCATGAAGTCTTCCTAGCCAAGAAGACAACTGGGAGTTCAGCAGTCCTCTCATTCATTAGCTGGTTATGCCGCTGAGGGATTGAAGCCAAGCTGCTTATTTGTTTCTGATCCTCCGAACAGCAGGTTTAGCCTTCCCCCTACATACACACACACCGGCCACCACTCCACACACTACCACAACATCCACACACACTCAACACAGACCACATATACTACATCAAGTCAATACTAAAGAATCAGCACAAATCTAAAAGCAAAAGCCTCAAAGATCCAATTCTTTCAATGCAAATGCTTATCTCCAACTGTGGTGACATCACATTGTTGTTAATAACATTTGTTTAAATGGAAGAGATGGAGGATTAAAAAAAATACAGCCCTTTAAGCACTTAAATAGTAAGGTAAAAACCAGGTAGAATCTGGCTTAAGGGTTCTGGGTTATTGTTTGGGCGGGGGTTTTGGGGGGTTTTTGTTTGGTTGGTTGGTTTTTGGTTTTTTGGTTTAGTTTAGTTTTGTTTTGTTCTTTTGATCTTGCAAACTCTTTACTTTCTGGTTGGACTCTCCTGTCTGTCCCCAAGGTAGAGTGAGAAAGGTGTAGAGCCAGGATTCTCCACACCAGTGATGCTCTGAATTCCCACACATGTGCATCTCTATCAAGAACCTGGCTGTGTCAATGTGCAGGTGTGGAATGACTCAGAGGTGGGCAGTCCACATAAGCATTTTCCTGGGTTCAGAGTGAATCAGAAGTTCAGTTATTAGTAACAGAAGTGGTTATTTAAATGTATGATTTCATCCTAATTAAAACTAATGGGGGAGAGAATCTTCATTTAGTTGCCTAGTAAATAGCTCTGTTATTCTACTTTTAATATCTGAAGAGTATTAGCAAGACAAGGTTTTCAGGGCAGGAGGAGAGAGAGGTGAAGTTGGTAGGCTGTTGTCCCACCTATTCACATTATACCCCCCCCACCCCAAGATCAGAAGCTTGGTTTTATACCATTCTCCTTTCACTCAGTGCTTTTTAACAACCACCACCCATCCAACGCCCCCAGGCCAGAACCTAGTAACAAGTTCCATCTTAGAAAGCTTAACAGTCCAATACACCTAACAAAACCACCCAGGGACACCAGAGAGCATCTTGCACGCACATTAATAACTGCGGGATATCTGATTAGGAGAATGCAAAATAAGAAGCCATTAATAGCAACCCTCATCTCCCTCCTCCACACTGATTACGAAAAGAACAGCAGCAGCTGAATCACAGCTAAATCCTATTCACAAGAGACCTAGGGCAACAAAGAGGAAAAGAACCTTTCTTTAGAGAGTGCTTCTCAAGGGAAGCTGCTTTAAGTCATTTTGATTCTGGCGTCAATCATGCCTGCCACAAACCAATAAGCATGTATCACACAGGCAAGGACTAGATTCCATTCCTTCCCTCCCTCCCTCCTGGGGCTCAGCATAGTACCCAGCATACTTAATTGCCCTGCCAACCAAATTGCTATTTGCAAGGCCTCCAGAGGGACTCCTAGCGTCCAGAGACACACAGGCTTAAATGTTTACCCTAAGAGCACAAGCAACATCAGCCTTGGGATGGAACCCCTAGCCTCAGGGCAGCCTACTTTTGTGCTCTCAGAAAGGCAGACTAACCACGTTGGTCTCAACCAATGTTTTACACTCTCTGTGCCTCAGTTTCTTTACCTGTAGCATACATGTCAGCTGGGGTTATTGTGGAAATCAAATGAATATAATTCACATAAAGCACTATAAAAAATTGCCTAACAGAATGTATGTGAGCTCTTGTCTTTCCCACTCCCACTACCCCCCCCCCCCCCCCTTCCTCTCTTTCATATATAGAGAAGGCAGGAGAGGGAAGAAGCAAGTGAAAAGAGGTAGGAGGAGGAAGAAGAGAGAAAAGGAAAAAAGCTGGATCTAAGACAGTGTCGCTTAGATATACAGATAAAGAACCTAAAAGCCACCCCTCTCCCCTGCAATGATATTTACCCCATCCCAAATCTGTAGGTCTTTCCCTTTCAAAGCCATAGCTTCCCCCTCCTGGTTTAGCAGACAGCAGAGAGGCCATAATTCCCCCTTTGCTACAAGGAACCTCAGCAAAAAAAAAAAAAAAAAATCATTAAGAGTTTCCATAAACCTAGTATTTTGAGTTGGTGAGGGATGTGTGGATTTCCAAACTTTCTCCAAGTCAAAACGGATTTGCTGGTAGAGAGCCAATGTTTCCAATTTGATTTGGCAGAATATACCCGGTTAGGATGCTCTCTCAATGTAATTAGAGCTGCACTGTCAATGAGCAGTTTAGCTATTGACAATACCTGTTGCAATTTAATTTTAAATGTCAATGACTTGTTTGGGTTCACTGTAACAAGGCTTTTATACATGACAAATAAGCAACCTACAACAGGATGAATGATGAAAACAAGAGGGTGAAGAAAATCAATAGGCACCTTTCAAGGGGCTGCCTTTCAAATATCTCCTCATGCCTGTGCCTTGAGCAGGACACCCTGCTTCTGCAAGAGGTAGGCTGGGGATTCAGGGAGTGTGTCACTGCCACCCACCTTCTTAAATGATGCCCAAGGCTCCTGGAGGAGTGTGGGTGTGAGGAACAAGCAGTCCCGGGATAGGAGATAGGCAACTTTGAGCAAGTTTTTTTGTGTGTTTTTGTTTTTTTTTTTTACCTCTCTTTACCTCATTTGTAAAATTAAGGATAATTTTGAGGACATAAACAAGCATATATGAGCACTTAGCACAGCTTACTGTACCTTAATTATGGCTCCATAAATGTTAGCCTCTTGTTATTCAATCAAGTTAAATGCTTACTATTGCTTAAAAAGTCTTGTTTATATCAGGGTGTCAAATTCAATCATCTATAAATGTAGGACCTTGAGGAAAGTTGGCTCACTCCATGTAAAAACTGAGGAGGAGAGGGTCCTACAGCAAAGTAGAAGCCTGGCCCTTCTCTGGAAATACATGGGCTCTCAGTACCAGTTGGAGCTCAGCATGGAGCATGGTCTGGCAAAGTTGGCAGACTTTGTGATTTGCCAAGAATAACCCCAAATCTGGATTTTTATGTGAAATTTCCTGATTTTTAAATGTTGGAAACTGCCTCCAAGATTTTTTACATACCAGACAGGCCAAACGAACCATACCTGTGGCTGGACCAGGCTCATGGATTGTATGTCTGAGGACCTCTCCTTGTCCAGAATAACCCACAGGACCTCTCTGGGAAAAATCCACCAAGAGTCTCTACTTATTTCCCAAACAGGTAAAGGCTTACCATACACCAAATCACAAAGGGGCCCAGAGAGAGCCTGGAGTGTTCTCTAAATCACAGGAAGATGTGGCTGGGCCAACAGCAGGTGCTTCCTTGCGGACTTACGGCTTGCTCACTGGGAAGGGAAGTGGATGATTTATGAGCTGCAAAGGTGATGCAAAATGCTAATCAGCTTTAAGCTGACACTGGATAACACAAGCAAATTTACATCTTCTCTAAAATAATTCAAATGCTTCTCATGCATAATAGCAGGCAAGGATAAAGATGAAGTGATAACACTTCAGAGGCTTCACAAAATATCCCAATTAATCTAGGCCATAAACCTACAACAAATTCTCATTTCTCTCTGAGAACAGGAACATACCACAACTGAAAAATCACAGGAAATACCCAAGTCAAATCATCAGCCAGCAGGTTCCCCGACTGGTGTGCCTAGAGAATTTCACCTATTTCTGACATGGCTCGTCCATGCTGAGATCTAAGACTTAATCTTCGAAGCAGATATCACAGACTTTCTGAGTCAGAAAGGACCTTAGAAATCTTCTCAATCAGCACTGAATGTGAGATACAAACTTCCTCCTGATTCCTCATTCGACCACCCTCTTTCAGTTAGCCCTGCCCTGGGAGCCAGACCCCTAGGCTGGCAGTCTACAGCAGTAAACTTCCTCAGGTCCAGCCCTTTTGGAACGCACACACTCAATGTGAGGGGCTGCACGGCCACCTCCACCTTCACTCACCACAATGCAGCCACTTCTGAGGAGTACCAGGCTTCTACTGAAGGGTCCTACAAGTTTTGGGGAAGAGACAGGGCCCCTCGGTCAACTTCTATCCATTCTTCTCTTATTAACTGGTAGTCTAAACCCGATTTCCTTGAGGGAAAACAATATGCAGTACCTCATGAAGGCTGCCAATCCCCTGGTCTCCTCCACTGCACCTATTTCTTTGTGTTCAGCCCCCACGACATCCACTTACTAGTCCCAGGTCTGCTCTGTGGGACCACCAGAGGCATGACCCCCTCCTCCACAGTATAACTCTGCAAGCCTTTGAGGACAGCACATGGTTCACCTACTTCCCCCTTCAGGCTCAGGTCTGACACCCAAGTTCCATTCTTCACAATGACAGATTTGGGGCACCTGCCCATCCAGCTGCCTCTTCATTCATTTGCCATTATGAATCCAAAAACTATGTACTGAAGTGTCTGTTTTGGCAGTGGTGTCCTCCATAAAGTTTTTGCAAAAGGGTCTATTGGAAGACATGCCCTCACAAAATCCTACTGTGTCAAAGACTTGACAAAGGAGGAAAAAGTACATCCTACAAATTGTCCATGGAAAACTGGAGCTTCTAGAGGACAAAATGGGATTTTTCTGAATATCAAATGTGCCTGATCATTAGAATCAGATTTCTGGGATCTACATCCCAGACCTGCCAAATCGGAATTTCCAAGGGGAGATGCCTAGAAATCTGCATTGTAAAAAATGCCATGTGTTCTTATCAATTACATATTTTATCAGAAACGTCTATAAAATCAATAGACTGAAATACAAGAAAATGAGACTTTTAATACCTGTAGCTTTAAAAAAACAAGAAGATTTTTATGACTTGTTCCCTCTCCTGTGATTATACTGGTTTCCTCTTCTCCTCAAACTGTCCCAAATTCCCTGTGCCCCAAACCCCACTGATAATCAAAGTAGAATCTGGTTAATATAGCACACTGGATACTCCTGCACTGAAACCAGGGAAGAGAAATTAGTGTGACAGAGACTTTCAACTAAGAAGACCTCAGTTTATATAAAAATCTTTTCAGAGCCCTTATAATCTCATTGACCATCTGCAGCACAGAAATGAATCCTGGAATTAGTGGTGCTAAGTGGTTAGACACTCTGGAGACCAAAAAAAAAAAGTAAAAGTAAAAGAAGTTTCTATCTTGTACTTGAAGAAGAACCTACCACTACGGGGAAACTCCCCAATAAGTAAGTACTTAGACATTACGGGGTAAAAAAATGTTAAAATAACTAACTTGGTAGCAGTGATATGTATAAAATTCAAATTTCTCCAGCAATGGCTTATCATAGGATTCCCATTATCTAGTTCTGCATCATGCCCCTCTCCCCAGTGATTCAAACTCCACTGACAAAACAGAATTTCATCTATTTACTTTGAAGCAAATTAAAAAAAAAAATACAAGTGCCCAAAGCACAAGACTTTTTTTCTTTACCTATTTAAAAAAGGGAAAAAAAAGAAAAAACTAAAGAGGAACAGAGTTAATACTGGCACCTGAATCTACAACATCAGAAAAAAATGGCAACCCTTCAAACTCCACACATGCAAGAGCTCTTCATCTTAAGCTGAAAATGGGAAATTAATTTTCAAGTCTTTCGTCTAAGAGACAGCTTTTAAAAAGGTATTAACCTACATTTGGAGATTAATGCAAACAGCCATCTTGTTTTAGTGGGTACAATCCAACTTTTATTAAGACAAAGACGGATTCTGAGTAATTAAGAGCTTGTCCAATATCCAGAATTTTATGACTCTAAATATTAGCGAAGCTGGCATTCTTACCAGCTCTGCCTCAGAGCTATTGCATTATAAATCCTTGGTGGTAATGAAACACCAGCTAAAAAGAGGCTGAATAAGTCTCATTTTTAAAAACCAGCCTTCCCGTGAAGAACTACCTGACTTTAATGTATAGCTCCTCTTAGAACATTAATACTACTGGAAAAGGTGAGTGGCTTGGGATTTGATACTAAAGAACCCGAAAGAAGATAAACAAATGGCAGAAAGTATGTTTTAACAACACTGGATGTTGAGAGACTCCCTGTTGCCCAAGTCTAGGAACACCTTGCTGATCTGGACAAGAAAAGGACAACACACCCACACTGGGGATGCTACCAGTTTTATCTGTGAGGCACATTCTTTACAGGGTACTATTTACACAATGTAGCAGAGTCATGGACAGTGTAAACAAAACAGAAACAAAAAAAATTAATAAAATAAGTTAATATCTCATTGTTTAAGAAATACCCCCAGTGGGGTGCTCTCTTTTGCTACCAAATGCTTTTTTAAATGGGGTGGAGGTTACTACCTCCTCAGAGGAAGGTTTCTTCACGGTCACGTTCAAACTGTCTCTGCCAAGAGGACTGAGGGGACACTCATGGAATATGACCAAAATACAACTGGTCATCATGTTTCCAGACTTCATAAAATCCAAGACTCCTGGATACCAGGTTCCTAATCCAAGTTTCTTCCATATTCAAAAGGCCACCAAAGGCTTAATCACATAGGGACTATAACATAGCTTTAAAAAACTAGTTCCCTCTCTGGTTTTTCATCAAATTTGCCACCCACCAACTAAACTGAGGGAAACGCCAAAGGTTCCCGTGCCCCAGTCCCCAACAGTGATTATCTGAAAGGAGCCTGTGTACCTCACCTAAGCCAAAGCCAATGCCCCATATCCCAAAGGAATACATAGGACTTGACAGAATGGACCAGACAAAAACACATCATGCACTCCATTTAGCAAACCCAAGCTGCTAAACTGGCTGAAAGGCGCCTGTCATCTCTACCCTCTTAGGAGAGAAATGACACATGTCACTTGTGTACACCAGCCTTATCTACTAAAACTGACCACAGCCAACATTTTAGCATTGTCATATCTGAAAATCAAATTGGAAAGAAAAAAAAAATGTAAACCAAGGACACACAGAAGTACACATGTGATCTACCAGAAAAAAAGAACTGCAGGGGAACAAAGTTGATTCTGCTAGCCAGTACTGCAGTGTTCACTGACTGCCAGGCCTTTTGTGCAGCCCTCCAGAGTGACCACAGAGACCACACACCCAAAATCCTATGTAATTATTAGAGATTAAGCTTACTCCCTCAAGGTAAGATTAAAGCACTGAACCTGCTTGGAGCACCTATGTGTAACTATGCCCCACCCTTTTGATTCCAAGAAGCAAACATTTCAAAGGCAAGGTCCCACAGTATTAATTAGCCTGCCATAGCACCCTGCATGACAACTAACCCCCAAAGAACCATCTTCACTTTTTAAATCAAGGTATCTTGATACTAAAGTTAAGACCTGGGTACACAAAAGCCTTCCCATCAGCCTCCAAGTCCAGCTAACATACACCTTCTAAGCACCAACTATCGTGCTAAGCACAGTGAAGTGTAGAAAAAATTTGTAATATGCTGTACAGAGTACTTTCCAGTGGACTGATTAAAATAATCCTCACAAGAAATTTAAATTTTTAAATTTAAAAAACCATTCTGTACAAAGCACTCAGATTCACAGATGAGAAACAGCATGTTAAAGCACTCTATAGGTCATCAATATTATACAAATGTTAACTGTCAATACAGGTAGTAATACCAACTATAATTTCCTTGGCATTTGCTTGGCATGGGTCAGGTACCATGTTGAGCTTTTCACATGCCTTTTCTTGTTTAATTAAACAATTCCTCGATATTATCCCCATCTTGTAACTGAGGAAACGGAGTTTGCAGAGGTTGAATGACTTACCCAAGGTCACATAAGTAAGTGGCAAAATTGGGTTAAACAAGTCTTTCTGTCAAAACTCATGTTTTTTATCCATTATCTATACTGCCTCCAGGACTTCTATTTCCTGAAGTCATTTTTCTTACCTAGTCCCCAAAATCCTCACCAAGTACTCAGACCTGATTCACATACTGCCTATTTCTTTTTTTTTTAAGATATTTTTATTTATTTATTTTAAGATTTTATTTATTTATTTAACTGAGAGAGACAGCGAGAGAGGGAACACAAGCAGGGGGAGTGGGAGAGGAAGAAGCAGGCTTCCCGCGGAGCAGGGAGCCCGATGCGGGACTCGACCCCAGGACCCTGGGATCATGACCTGAGCCGAAGGCAGTCGCCCCACCAACTGAGCCACCCAGGCACCCCACATACTGCCTATTTCTGATGGTCATCCTCCGTTTATAGTTTTTCTATACCCACATCCCCAAGTCCACAGGTCACAGGGTCGTGGTTAGCTTCAGAAAACAGCAAAGATCCCATGTGGTCTCTAACTACTGAGAAAAATCCAAGAAATAATGATGCACATATTAATCAAAGGTTACAGCTACTTGGTATTTGAAACACTTCTAACTGAGGTTCTTAACAGTGCTTAAGAGAAGGCTTAAGTGCATTAAAAAAAATTCTCTGTGCATTTGTTATTCTCATCCCAGCTTTAAAGATGAGTAAACACAGACTTGTAGACATTACAGGAAGATAAGATAGGAATTCTGGCTGTTTCTATTTCTCTCCTAAGACCTGTGAATAACACAAGCTCCTGACTTAACCCACCTCTCCTTGTAGCACTGCAGGTTAAGAGAGGACACATGAATCAACAGAAACTAAGATCGATCCAAGAAAGGTCTTTTAATTAAACCATAGGAAATAATGGGAGATAAAAAGCAGAACTGGTGTTGTACCTCTCAAAGGATGACAAGTTTGTTCATTTTAAAGCAGCAGAAGTCAAAAAAGAAAATTTTAAAAATTTAACCTCATAAACTCCTTTATAATAAAAAACTAAATAAAAAGGAATTTGGAAAAAGTATTCATGACAAATATTGCCAAGGGTTACTCTATGTGTAACATAAAAACTTCCCAGTGGTGGCTCAGATGTAGTTAAGCACCTGCCTTCCGCTCAGGTCATGATCCCAGAGTCCTGGAATCGAGCCCCACATGGGGCTCCCTACTTGGCGGGGAGCCTGCTTCTCCCTCTCCTTCTACTACTCCCCCTGCTTGTGCTCTCTCACTCTGTCAAATAAATAAATAAAATCTTAAAAAAAAAACCTTCCCGTCAGTTGGGGGGGGGGAATTCCAATCCATAAACCAGTAAAATGCAAACATAAATGAGGTTCAAGTTCAAACTAGTGCGCAATAAAGGGAAGGTACAGCCTTTTTAGAGCTACAGTTATGAAAGATATCCTGTAACTTTTATCCCTAAAAATGTAAATAATGATAATTTTCAAGACAAGTACACCTATATCACTGATGATAGTAGTGTGAACTGTACACTGATAAAAACCTTAAAACAAAAAGGCACCCTGTTATTATTCTACAACAGAAAAATCTATCAAAGAAATTAAGGGGGCAGAGGGAATCCTACCTACAAATAATTTCTTTGTGGTATAACAGCACAAAATGGAAAACTTCCAACATTAGAAGAATGTAAATCATGGCACAATTTGATGTACTATTATGCAGTCATTAAATTACTAATTATGAAGATACTAAGGCAACATAAAAATGGCTTTTTTAATGTTAAGCAAAATATAAAATTGTTATGATTACACCGCCATAAAAGTGATGTGTGCATTACTGATAAAAATGAGGGGGGGGGGAAGAATGGGGGAATTTCTTAAAAAGGAATCTGTGAATGTTCTTCTCTCTTTACAAAAACGTTATTAAAAGAAAGCTGTGTGTGTGTGTTAATACAATGGCAAGAGAGAAAGAAAAGCGATTCCCCTCTCACCCTCTACCCACCTGCCTCCCTGCCTTACAGAGAATACATATATTTACAAAAGAGTTAAAAGTTGCTGATATCAAGGCTCTTTCCTGGCTAAAATGTCTCACCCCTTACTGAAAAATGTGAGGTGTGAATGTGGACATGGTATTTTTGAATTCTATTAGGGATAAGAAAATAGTACAACCAACACGTCACACACACAAATATATTTATCATTGATACTTGCTTTCTGTGTGCATTGTAAAATCTAGCTCACTAAAGGATTTTCCATGCTGTTTCTACTAGGAAAACACTCAAAAATCCAATGTTCATCTGAATTTTGTAACATCCCATAGCAGGTAGATACCAGCTATTTTCCAGAGAGGATTTTCCATAACACTGAGCAGAAAGTTGAGATCAAAGCTCTGCTAGCTCTGACTGAAATTAATTCTCTACAGCTGTTTAGGGAACTTGTATCTCAGAAAGAGGGACTCAGCTGACTAGTTCAACCTCCCTCTTCAAGAAGGAAAATGTGTTTAACAACAACAACAAAAAAAGCCACAAGCAAGCACCCATCAGCCCACAGAGCTTGTATGTTCCCAAAGAGCAACATTATTTGATTGCAACTTTTTGTCCCTTTTTTGTTTAAAGCCTTTCAGGGAGGCAGCTCTTCTGAAGAACTACCAACCCATGGGAAGAATGGATGAATCAATGTTTGCCTAAAGACATTAAAATTTAAAAAGACAGAGAACCTTCAAAAAAGCAAAAACCCACATAATCATTTCAGAATGTGCCTACCCAGTTCATTATTATGCAGATTTCACAAAACACTTCCCTAATCCAGGGGAGAGCTATTCTCTAATATAATGCATTTATATGCTTTATCAACCAAGAGCATTCCTTTACTTCCAAGTTACTAGTTTTTAGGCTATATTTGTGGCAGGCTTAGGGTGAGAATATCTTTCCAAATAATCAGGAATGGTAGCCGCTTGGGCCATGGGAGTCCACGGGGGGGGGGGGGGGGCTTTCCTAGACCCAACAGCTTCTCAATCCCTCTCCACAGTCCTCGGAGAATTCTGGGGAGGATTCACTGACCATCTCATCCATCTGGGGGCCCACTTCAACTTTCACACACACATTCCACCAGGGTGAGTTCCACCCCAATAATCCATTACTGAATTTCTTTTCTGACCTACCACACACTAAAACCCCCATTAGCTCCTCAGTTCTCAACCTTTGCAGCACCTGGAATAACCTAGGAATTTTAACAGATAACCACCTGGATTCCAGCCCCAGAAGATTCTGATTTAACTGGCATGGAGTATGGTATGCGTCTATCACAGGATTTTGTAAAGCATTCCAGGTGTTTGTTTTTAAGAATTTGACAGTTTGATTCTAAAATTTTATATGGAAAAGCAAAGGACCTAGAATAGTCAAAACAATCTTTGGGGGTAAAAAAAAAAAAAAAGAACAAAGAGGGAGGATTCACACGACTGCAGTTCAACACTTACTATAAAGCTGGAGTCACGAAGGCAGTGTGGTCCTGGGGGGACAGATGTATCAATGGAGCAGAACTGAGTCCACAAATAGATGCAAGCAGAAACAGACTTAAACAGGCAACTGATTTTCAACAAATGCACGAAATAGTATATTCAACGAGTAAAGGAAAGTCTTTCCAATAATGCTAGAACAGGATAAACGTAAGGGGGGAAAGTGAACCTTCACTCTTACCTCACACCACACACAAAAATGTGAGATGAATCATGAACCAAAATGTAGATAAAGTTTCTAGAAGAAAACAAGGGACAATATTTCTATAATATTAGGTAAGCAAAGATTTCTTGGATAGGACACAAAAGACATGAAACACATAAGGGAAAAATAAGACAAACAAGACTTCATCAAAATTAAAAATTTCTGCTCATCCAAAAACATCATTAGGAAATTTGTAAAGGCCAACCACAGACTGGGAGAAACATTCTTATTACATATATCTGACAAGCAACTTGAATCAGAATATTTAAGAACCCCTATAATCAGTAGCAAACATATAACCCAATTTTAAAATGGTCAAAAGACCTGAACACCATACCAAAGAAGATAATGCCAACACTGTTAGTCATCAGGAAAATGCAAACTAAAACCATAATAAGAGTTTTTCCCCACTAGAATAGCTAAAATTAAAAAGACTAACACCACCAAATATTTTTGAGACTATGGAGCAACCAGAACTCTAATGCAATTGCTGGCGGGAATGTAAATTGGGACAACCATTTTGGAAAAACATTTGGCAGTTTCTTATAAAGTTAAACATATACTCACTTACCTTATGATCCCACAGTTCCACTCCTAGACATCTAACACAATAGAAATGAAGACCTATGTCCATTAAAAAACCTTGTACAATATTGATCATTACAGCTTTATTTTTAATAGCCAAAGTTCTAAACAATTCAAATAGCACTCAATAGGGAAATAAATGGTTAAACAAAGTGCGTTGTATTTACACAATATTACTCATCAATTAAAAAAGAAGAACTGGTATGTGCAACAATGTCGAACAATCTCAAAAGGATTATGTTTGACAAAAGAAGCCAGACACAGTAAAGTGCATACTGTATGATTCCAGTTTCATGGGACTTCAAAACAGGGAGAAACTAAGGTATGCTGACAGGAATCAGAAGGGTGGATGCCTCCAGGAGGCTGGGATGGAACTGATTAGAAAGGAGGGCTAAACAACTTTCTCAGGTGATGATTATGTTCTCTAACTTGATGGGTTATGTGGGTTACCTGTGTTTGTTAGTCAAAATTCACTGATTTGTGCACAAGATCTATGCATTTTACCATGTGTAAATTGTACCTAAAATTTTTTTCAGCCGGGTGATTTCAATCTGTAGCTAAGCTGAGAACCACTGTTTTGTGGATATTACAATGGCTAACCTAACATCTCCCTACACCTTCCTCATTTGGCCTCTCCATCGGTAAGCATCACAATGATTTCTTGTGCAAACGAAGACTGTAATTGTGCATATTCAATATTTTCACATAACACCCTATATACTGCACCTTGCTGCCCAAATTCTGCATGTACTTTAACTGGATATTGATGAACTGATCTGATCCTGGTATTTCCACATCACAGTGTACATCTATTTCAAGAGACACTGGGAGACATCTGGGAGAGCTAGCAACTATTCCCAGCACACAACTTCCCAAGTACATCTCTCCCTCAAGTCTGAGCAGACCAGCCTTCAAAGAGCCTACACTCTCCCATTTTCCACTGCCCCTTTGAGACAAACCCAGCCCTCTGGCAACACTGCACTTACGTTCAGGAACCCAAAAGGAGTCAAGTATCTCCAATTTCCTCATGCCAGTCTCTCTTCCCAGAATGTCAACCCTACCTGTTTACAGGGCATACACTTTCCTGTCCTCTGAAACATCTTCATCATGTCACCTCCTTCAGAAAGGTTTCTCTGATCTCTCTCCAAGCTGCATTTGTTCCCTCTCCCCTGCTCCCAAAGTACGTAATGATTATCTCTAGCACTTGTCACCATGTGGTAGGCAGTCTGCTGGAAACAGCAGAGGCCTATCACACTCTTACAAACATGTGTTGCATGATAACGTTTACTTTTCGAAATTTTGTGCCCCCCCCCGCGGGGGGGGAGAGGGACCATCTCTTAGTAGTAAATCCTGATTACAGTAAGTGTTTGATATATTTCAAATGAGTTTACAAATAAATTAATATCTCTGCCCTAAAGTCAGCCAGGATAGAGGACCAAAAAAACAAAACAAACAACAACAAAAAGAAAGTGACTATATATACAAATTTATCTTAAGCTGTGGTGAAAATCTACCTGGGTATTACTGGGAACTCTCAAACCTGACCTAAAAGATTCTTTGTGGAATATTAAATTTTAAAACCACTTTGGTTCTGGGGCATCTGAGTGGCACAGTCCACTGAGCGTTGAACTACTGGTTACCGCTCAGGTCATGGGATTGAGCCCCATGTTGGGCTTTGTGCTTTGCATGGAGGCCGCTTGGGATTCTCTCTCCCTCTCACTCTCCCTCTCCCGCTTGTGCTCTCTCTCTGTAAAATGAATAAATAAATCTTTAAAAAAAAAAAACCACTTTGATTCTGTTCATGTGCTGGTAGAGTGAAAGGAAGGAAGGAAGGAAGGAAGGAAGGAAGGAAGGAAGGAAGGAAGGAAGGAAGGAAGGA
>NW_027397117.1:5776998-5780699 GCF_003265705.2 Callorhinus ursinus | reverse complement strand
GGAAGGAAGGAAGGAAGGAAGGAAGGAAGGAAGGAAGGAAGGAAGGACCACTTTGGTTCTTAAATCTTTAAAATATTTTGTTTGATTGCTTTTTTTCTAATACTACTTGTCTTCACTAATACCATAAAAGTCTAGAGCAGTTGCTTGATACTTAATGTCCAAACTAACAAATCTCCTCTCCAGACATATACCCTGAAAGAGTTGCTCCCCTCCAAGTCCTTTATCCAGTTACTCCATATTTCTCACATTCATGTTCAGTTGACAATAATAATCCAAGTCCTAGACCATAATTTGAAATTCTTTGCAAAGACGAAAAAAATTACCACTGGGCGATTTTTGTGGTTATTAATATTTATCCCTAAGCAGTAACATTCAATCAAATCCTTTTCCTTCAGCTCAGCAAAACAAACCAGAAAGTTAACCAATTCTGTAACCTTGAATCCTGATGCTACAGTTTTTGCTTTCTGTGCCTTTAAAAGTGCAATGTTTTCATTTCTCTGCAAAAAGTGCTGATCCAGAGAGCACAAGACAACAGCAGTCCTGTGGATATCACTTGTAGGGAAAAAGGAAACGTGAGAGATTAAAGAGACAACTCCCTCATAAGACCACTGATGAAATGCTTCATAGTCTTTTGAACAGGAACTTCTTCGAAATAACAAAAAACAAAACTGAAGATTCGCACAGGCCAAGGTCTAACAGCAGGTTTGTTCTGCAACACTCCCTACCTCGCACAGTTCTTGAAAGCCAATGAAACTGTGAAATCATGGAGCCCGGAGGAGAATAGGAGTCAAGAATTCATCTAATCAGTTTACAGACAAAGAAACTAAGGGTCAGAGGGGAAATGTAACTCCCCCACAGGGATGTGACAGACAATGTTGGGGGCAGATCAGGGGTTCGTCCAGGTGGTCTGACTCCTCCTGTTGAGTGATTTCTGCTGCCCAGCTTAACAGGATCCCCTGTCTACACTCAGGAATACCCTGGAGACCCCTGTGCTTGCTGGAATCAACACAAGTTAACACTGCTTCTGTAGTTTCCTCTTGGGTCCCACTCAGCCATCCCCTACAACTGTACTGCAGACTTCTATCCTCTCTCCAGGTTCCCAGACATTCCAGGATGCTTGGCTTGACTTCTGTCACTGCCTGAGGAGGTAGGCTGAGACTACTCATCCATTTCACTAAGCTACCATTAGAGTGTAAATGAGTTGCTTCTTAGACAATGCCAGTAGACTGAGGTATGGAGCTCCACAGTCCATCACTTACCCACTGAATCATTTCTAGCACTCTGTCAATGAGTCTCTTTCAGACAGAGCAAGCAGAAAAGGCTTGGCTTCGTCCAGGATTCATCTGAGGATTTCTTGCAAAGCCTTAGAAATGCCAAATGGCTATGAGAAAGCCAGAACTAACACAGGTAACATTTTGAGAGCATGTACTGTTTACCAGTCCTTGACCTAAATGGTTCACATATATTTTACTCATGCAGTCCTCACAACCACCCTACAGGCACGTGCTACTACTGTCCCCCATTTTACAGATGGGAAAACTAAGTAACGCTCACACGGTCACGTAACAAATAAGTGGGAAAGATGGAATTGGACCTAGGCAGTCAGACTCTAGGAACTTAGTATTAACCACAAGCTATTCTGTCCTTTGCCTGAGTTAAGACTCTACGAATGGACCTATTTCAAAGCAATCATCATAAAACACTCCTTTCCTTCCCCCTTCCCAAAGAGAGAACATTCCAAAATGTAAGGTTTCCCAAATTTCCTAAAAAGGTCTCAGAGAACCACACAGCCTGTGTAACACTCCATATATACACAGGACTACAATCTGGCAACTCCAAATGTCCAAGGCTGAAGGGGGTGGGGGGACCCTCCAGGAGCTGCTGTGAACGATGAAGGCAGTAAAAACCGGGATAAAGTGTCCAACTGTCTGATACCCAGCCCTTCAGAATGCAGATTGCTGTGACCTGCAGCTTCATATGCAGGAGCACATCTCACAGGATCAAAGCCTCCCACCTGCTTCTGCACAGCTCTACATTAGCTCTCACCAACTGCTGAAACAGAACGTGTTTTGACATGTAGAATACGAGCAGCAAAAAGTCACTCCTTTAATGCGTGCTCTAAAAACCGCACGGGCCCCCTTTTGGAAACAGCCATGTTCTTCTCGGGGTGTAAGTGGCTCTGACACTTTGGTGATACCATATTCCAGGAAAAAAAGCAATTCCAGATCTGTTTTCCTCTCTTTTTTTTTTTTCTGGTGAGAATATTTAAGTTCTACTCTCTTCAGATGTTTCTCTTAAAGCAAAGGGCTCCTAACATTACCCAATACTTTTATAGAGGGAATTTTAATATAACTTCCTAAATATTATACTTCATTTTGCATATCAACAATGTAATAAGCATATCAACAAAGTCCATCCTTGAAAGGGAAACAGTTAAATTAATTGTCCAAGATCCTACAGCTGCTAAACACAAGAGTCGGAATGAGAATTCCTATCTGTATGCCAAAGCACTTTCCCATTAAACTTTTCTATTCTGTGAACTAGAAGAGCATTTTCTTCTCCTTATGTCCCCATGACACAGCTTTGCCTATACTGAAAAAAACTGAACAACTGCAAGAATTACTAGCCATTGACCTTCAGCCACCACCTACCTATACACAGTCTATCACTATGTCTCCGTAAACAAAGAGGATTGCTTTTCAAGCTCGGGTCCTTCATCCCCAAACTTTCTCATGCATTTCCAAGTTGGAAAAATCGTATCCACCCCTGCTGTACACCCTACCACTCCCTGTACACCCTTCCCACTTCCATCCATCCTCAGCACTATCTTTTGGATATGGATGCTTCCCTGCGTAAAGAGTCTGGGGCTCCAACATCATTCATCCATCATCAGGGAAATACAAGTCAAAACTACAATGAGCTATCACCTCACACCTGGCAGAATGGCTAAAGTTAACAACACAAGAAACAACAGGTGTTGGCGAGCATGCGGAGAAAGGGGAACCCTCCTACACTGTTGGTGGGGATGCAAACTGGTGAAGCCACTCTGGAAAACAGTATGGAGGTTCCTCAAAGTTTAAAATAGAGGGGCACCTGGGTGGCCCAGTCAGGTGAGCACCCGACTCTTGATTTTGGCTCAGGTCATCATCTTGGGGCAGTGAGATCGAGCCTCTCATCAGACTCCGTGCTCAATGTAGTCTGCTTGTCCCTCTCCCTCTGCTCCTTGCCCTAGTCACACACTGGCTCACTTTCTCTCTCAAATAAATAAATAAAATCTTAAAAAGTTTAAAATACAACTACCGTATGATCCAGCAATTGCACTACTGGGTATTTACCCAAAGGATACAAAAATACTGATTTAAAGGGATACATGCACCCCAATGTTTATAGCAGCACTATCAACAATAGCCAGTTATGGAAAGAGCCCAAGTGTCTATCAACTGATGAATGGATAAAGAAGAAGTGGTGTGTATATATACACTGGAATATTACTCAGCCATCAAAAAGAATGAAATCTTGCCATTTGCAACAAGGTGGATGGAACTAGAAAATATTACGCTAAGCAAAGTCATTCAGTCAGAGAAAGGCAAATACCATTGGTTTCACTCATATGTGGAATTTAAGAAACTAAACAGATGAACATATGGGGAAAAGAGAGAGAGAGAGAGAGAGAGAGAGAGAGAGAGAGAGAGAGAGAGAGA